>NW_024037493.1:0-26000 GCF_015832195.1 Motacilla alba alba
GTGGGTTTTGTTTCCCCAGGCAGAAGCCTTTGTCAGTACCAGGTAGGCCCTCAGCCCTTAGGGGCCTGTTGCAGGCTGGATTACCCCGAATAACAAGATGCTGCCCAGCGATAACTTGCCACCTGTGCCAACTCGCGCTGTTTGGAGAGTGCCCATGGAGCTCTGCAAACTGAGACCAGGAACGTAGGGTTTTGTGTTTTGTTTCCCCGGGCAGAAGCCTTTGTCAGTTCCGGGTGGGCCCTTGGCCCTAAGGGGTAGGCTGGCAGCAGGATTTCCACGTATATCAAGATGCTGCCCAGGGACGAGCTGCCACCTGTGCAAACTCTTGCTGCTTTGAGAGTGGTCATAGAGCTCTGCAAACTGAGACCAGGAACGTGGGGTGTTGGGTTTTGCTTCCCCGGGCAGAAGCCTTTGTCATTACCAGGTAGGCCCTCGGCCCTTTGTGGCCGGTTGCAGGTTGGATTACCACGAATATGAAGGTGCCGTCCAGGGACAAGTTGCCACCTGTGGCAACTGGGGCTGCTTTGAGAGTGCCCATGGAGCTCTGGAAACTGAGACCAGGACCGTGGAGTGTTGGGTTTTGTTTCCACGGGCAGAAGCCTTTGTCAGTACCAGGTAGGCCCTCTGCCCTTCGGGGCGGGCTGGCAGGAGGGTTTCCACGGATCTGAAGATGCTGCCCAGGGACAAGCTGCCACCTGTGCCAACTGGGCTGCTTTGAGAGTGCCCATAGAGCTCTGCAAACTGAGACCAGGAACGTGGGGTGCTGAGTTTTGTTTTCCCGGGCAGAAGCCTTTGTCAGTCCCAGGTAGGCCCTTGTTCCTTAGGGGCAGGCTGGCACCAGGATTTCCACGAATATCAAGATGCTGCCCAGGGACAAGCTGCCACCTGTGCCAACTCGGGCTGCTTTGAGAGTGCCCATGGAGTTCTTCAAACTGAGACCAGGAACGTGGGTTGGCGAATTTTGTTTCCCTGGGCAGAAGCCTTTGTCATCACCAGGTAGGCCCTCGGCCCTTCGGGGCCGGCTGCTTACTGTATTTCCACGAATATCAAGATGCCGCCCAGGCACAAGCTGCCACCTGTGCCTACTCGGGCTGCTTTGAGAGTGCCCATGGTGCTCTGGAAACTGAGACCAGGAACTTGGGTTTGTGGGTTTTGTTTTCCCAGGCAGAAGCATTTGCAGTACCAGGTAGGCCCTCGGCCCTTCGGGGCCGTCTGGCAGAAGGATTTCCATGAATATCAAGATGCCGCGCAGGGACAAGCTGCCACCTGTGCCAACTCGGGCTGCTTTGAGAGTGCCCATGGAGCTCTGCAAACAGAAACTAGGAACGTGGGGTGGTGAGTTTTGTTTTCCCGGGCAGAGCCCATTGTCTGTACCAGGTAGGCCCTTGTTCAGTAGGGGTAGGCTGGCACCAGGATTTCTGTGAATATCAAGATGCTGCCCAGGGACAAGCTGCCACCTGTGCCAACTCGGGCTGCTTTGAGAATGCCCTTGGAGTTCTGCAAACTGAGATCAGGAATGTGGGGTGCTGAGTTTTGTTTCCCTGGGCAGAAGCCTTTGTCAGTACCACGCAGGCCCTTGGTCCTTAAGGGCAGGCAGCCTTGTTGATTTCCACGAATATCAAGATGCCGCCCAGGGACAAGCTGCCCACTTGTGCCAACTCGGGCTGCTTTGAGAGTGCCCATGGAGCTCTGCAAACTGAGACCAGGAACGTGGGATGGTGGGTTTTGTTTCCCCGGGTAGAAGCCATTGTCAGTACCAGGTAGGCCCTCGGCCCTTAGGGGCCTGTTGCAGGCTGGATTACCCCAAATACCAAGATGCTGCCCAGGGACAAGTGTCCACCTGTGCCAACTCAGGCTGCTTTGACAGTGCCCATGGAGCTCTGAAAACTGAGACCAGGAACGTTGGGTGGTGGGTTTTGTTTTGCTGGGCAGAAGACTTTCTCTGTACTATGTCGGCCCTCGGGCTTAGGGGCAGTCTGGCAGCAGGATTTCCACGAATGTCAAGATGCCGACCAGAGACAAGCTGCCACCTGTGGCAACTCGGGCTGCTTTGAGAGTGCCCATGGAGCTCTGGAAACTGAGACCAGGAACGTGGGGTGCTGAGTTTTGTTTTCCCCGGCAGAGCCCTTTGTCAGTACCACGTAGGCCCTCGGTCCTTAGGGGCCTGTTGCAGGCTGGATTACCCCGAATAACAAGATGCTGCCCAGCAACAAGCTGCCACCTGTGCCAACTCAGGCTGCTTTGAGAGTGCCCATGGAGCTCTGAAAACTGAGACCAGGAACGTTGGGTAGTGAGTTTTGTTTTGCTGGGCAGAAGACTTTCTCTGTACTATGTCGGCCCTCGGCCCTTAGGGGCAGGCTGGCAGCAGGATTTCCACGAATGTCAAGATGCCGCCCAGAGACAACCTGCCACCTGTGCCAACTTGGGCTGCTTTGAGAGTGCCCATGGAGCTCTGCAAACTGAGACCAGGACAGTGGGGTGCTGAGTTTTGTTTTCCCACGCAGAGCCCTTTGTCAGTACCACGTAGGCCCTCGATCCTTATGGGCAGGCTGGCACCAGGATTTCCACGAATATCAAGATGCTGCCCAGGGACAAGGTGCCACCTGTGCCAACTCGGGCTGCTTTGAGAGTGCCCACGGAGTTCTGCAAACTGAGACCAGGAACGTCGGGGGCTGAGTTTTGTTTCCCTGGGCAGAAGCCTTTGTCAGTTCCGGGTGGGCCCTTGGCCCTAAGGGGCAGGCTGGCAGCAGGATTTCCACGTATATCAAGGTGCTGCCCAGGGACAAGCTGCCACCTGTGCCAACTCAGGCTGCTTTGAGAGTGCCCATGGAGCTCTGCAAACTGAGACCAGGACCGTGGAGTGTTGGGTTTTGTTTCCACGAGCAGAAGCCTTTGTCAGTACCAGGTAGGCCCTCGGCCCATAGGGGCCGGCTGGCAGAAGGATTTCCACGAATATCAAGATGCTGCCCAGGGACAAGCTGCCACCTGTGCCAACTGGGGCTGCTTTGAGAGTGCCCATGGTGCTCTGGAAACTGAGACCAGGAACTTGGGTTTGTGGGTTTTGCTTCCCCATGTAGAAGCATTTGCAGTACCAGGTAGGCCCTCGGCCCTTCGGGGCCGTCTGGCAGAAGGATTTCCATGAATATCAAGATGCCGCTCAGGGACAAGCTGCCACCTGTGCCAACTCGGGCTGCTTTGAGAGTGCCCATGGAGCTCTGCAAACAGAAACTAGGAACGTGGGGTGGTGAGTTTTGTTTTCCCGGGCAGAGCCCATTGTCAGTACCAGGTAGGCCCTTGCTCCTTAGGGGTAGGCTGGCACCAGGATTTCTGTGAATATCAAGATGCCACCCAGGGACAAGCTGCCACCTGTGCCAACTCGGGCTGCTTTGAGAATGCCCTTGGAGTTCTGCAAACTGAGCCCAGGAATGTGGGATGGTGGGTTTTGTTTCCCCGGGTAGAAGCCATTGTCAGTACCAGGTAGGCCCTCGGCCCTTAGGGGCCTGTTGCAGGCTGGATTACCCCAAATACCAAGGTGCTGCCCAGGGACAAGTGTCCACCTGTGCCAACTCAGGCTGCTTTGACAGTGCCCATGGAGCTCTGCAAACTGAGACCAGGAACGTTGGGTAGTGGGTTTTGTTTTGCTGGGCAGAAGACTTTCTCTGTACTATGTCGGCCCTCAGCCCTTAGGGGCAGTCTGGCAGCAGGATTTCCACGAATGTCAAGATGCCGCCCAGAGACAAGCTGCCACCTGTGGCAACTCGGGCTGCTTTGAGAGTGCCCATGGAGCTCTGGAAACTGAGACCAGGAACGTGGGGTGCTGAGTTTTGTTTTCCCCGGCAGAGCCCTTTGTCAGTACCACGTAGGTCCTCGGCCCTTAGGGGCCTGTTGCAGGCTGGATTACCCCAAATACCAAGATGCTGCCCAGCAACAAGCTGCCACCTGTGCCAACTCAGGCTGCTTTGAGAGTGCCCATGGAGCTCTGAAAACTGAGACCAGGAACGTTGGGTAGTGAGTTTTGTTTTGCTGGGCAGAACACTTTCTCTGTACTATGTCGGCCCTCGGCCCTTAGGGGCAGGCTGGCAGCAGGATTTCCACGAATGTCAAGATGCCGCCCAGAGACAAGCTGCCACCTGTGGCAACTCGGGCTGCTTTGAGAGTGCCCATGGAGCTCTGCAAACTGAGACCAGGACAGTGGGGTGCTGAGTTTTGTTTTCCTGCGCAGAGCCCTTTGTCAGTACCACGTAGGCCCTCGATCCTTATGGGCAGGGTGGCACCAGGATTTCCACGAATATCAAGATGCTGCCCAGGGACAAGCTGCCACCTGTGCCAACTCGGGCTGCTTTGAGAGTGCCCATGGAGTTCTTCAAACTGAGACCAGGAACGTGGGTTGGCGAATTTTGTTTCCCTGGGCAGAAGCCTTTGTCTTCACCAGGTAGGCCCTCGGCCCTTCGGGGCCGGCTGCTTTCTGTATTTCCACGAATATCAAGATGCCGCCCAGGCACAAGCTGCCACCTGTGCCAACTCGGGCTGCTTTGAGAGTGCCCATGGAGCTCTGGAAACTGAGACCAGGAACTTGGGTTTGTGGGATTTGTTTCCCCAGGCAGAAGCATTTGCAGTACCAGGTAGGCCCTCGGCCCTTCGGGGCCGTCTGGCAGAAGGATTTCCATGAATATCAAGATGCCGCGCAGGGACAAGCTGCCACCTGTGCCAACTCGGGCTGCTTTGAGAGTGCCCATGGAGCTCTGCAAACAGAAACTAGGAATGTGGGGTGGTGAGTTTTGTTTTCCCGGGCAGAGCCCATTGTCTGTACCAGGTAGGCCCTTGTTCAGTAGGGGTAGGCTGGCACCAGGATTTCTGTGAATATCAAGATGCTGCCCAGGGACAAGCTGCCACCTGTGCCAACTCGGGCTGCTTTGAGAATGCCCTTGGAGTTCTGCAAACTGAGATCAGGAATGTGGGGTGCTGAGTTTTGTTTCCCTGGGCAGAAGCCTTTGTCAGTACCACGCAGGCCCTTGGTCCTTAAGGGCAGGCAGCCTGGTTGATTTCCACGAATATCAAGATGCCGCCCAGGGACAAGCTGCCCACTTGTGCCAACTCGGGCTGCTTTGAGAGTGCCCATGGAGCTCTGCAAACTGAGACCAGGAACGTGGGATGGTGGGTTTTGTTTCCCCGGGTAGAAGCCATTGTCAGTACCAGGTAGGCCCTCGGCCCTTAGGGGCCTGTTGCAGGCTGGATTACCCCAAATACCAAGATGCTGCCCAGGGACAAGTGTCCACCTGTGCCAACTCAGGCTGCTTTGACAGTGCCCATGGAGCTCTGAAAACTGAGACCAGGAACGTTGGGTGGTGGGTTTTGTTTTGCTGGGCAGAAGACTTTCTCTGTACTATGTCGGCCCTCGGGCTTAGGGGCAGTCTGGCAGCAGGATTTCCACGAATGTCAAGATGCTGACCAGAGACAAGCTGCCACCTGTGGCAACTCGGGCTGCTTTGAGAGTGCCCATGGAGCTCTGGAAACTGAGACCAGGAACGTGGGGTGCTGAGTTTTGTTTTCCCCGGCAGAGCCCTTTGTCAGTACCACGTAGGCCCTCGGTCCTTAGGGGCCTGTTGCAGGCTGGATTACCCCGAATAACAAGATGCTGCCCAGCAACAAGCTGCCACCTGTGCCAACTCAGGCTGCTTTGAGAGTGCCCATGGAGCTCTGAAAACTGAGACCAGGAACGTTGGGTAGTGAGTTTTGTTTTGCTGGGCAGAAGACTTTCTCTGTACTATGTCGGCCCTCGGCCCTTAGGGGCAGGCTGGCAGCAGGATTTCCACGAATGTCAAGATGCCGCCCAGAGACAACCTGCCACCTGTGCCAACTTGGGCTGCTTTGAGAGTGCCCATGGAGCTCTGCAAACTGAGACCAGGACAGTGGGGTGCTGAGTTTTGTTTTCCCACGCAGAGCCCTTTGTCAGTACCACGTAGGCCCTCGATCCTTATGGGCAGGCTGGCACCAGGATTTCCACGAATATCAAGATGCTGCCCAGGGACAAGGTGCCACCTGTGCCAACTCGGGCTGCTTTGAGAGTGCCCACGGAGTTCTGCAAACTGAGACCAGGAACGTCGGGGGCTGAGTTTTGTTTCCCTGGGCAGAAGCCTTTGTCAGTTCCGGGTGGGCCCTTGGCCCTAAGGGGCAGGCTGGCAGCAGGATTTCCACGTATATCAAGATGCTGCCCAGGGACAAGCTGCCACCTGTGCCAACTCAGGCTGCTTTGAGAGTGCCCATAGAGCTCTGCAAACTGAGACCAGGAACGTGGGGTGCTGAGTTTTGTTTCCCCAGCAGAAGCCTTTGTCATTACCAGGTAGGCCCTCGGCCCTTTGTCGCCGGTTGCAGGTTGGATTACCACGAATATGAAGGTGCCGCCCAGGGACAAGTTGCCACCTGTGTCAACTCGGGCTGCTTTGAGAGTGCCCATGGAGCTCTGCAAACTGAGACCAGGACCGTGGAGTGTTGGGTTTTGTTTCCACGAGCAGAAGCCTTTGTCAGTACCAGGTAGGCCCTCGGCCCTTCGGGGCCGGCTGGCAGAAGGATTTCCACGAATCTGAAGATGCTGCCCAGGGACAAGCTGCCACCTGTGCGGACTGGGGCTGCTTTGAGAGTGCCCATGGTGCTCTGGAAACTGAGACCAGGAACTTGGGTTTGTGGGTTTTGCTTCCCCATGTAGAAGCATTTGCAGTACCAGGTAGGCCCTCGGCCCTTCGGGGCCGTCTGGCAGAAGGATTTCCATGAATATCAAGATGCCGCTCAGGGACAAGCTGCCACCTGTGCCAACTCGGGCTGCTTTGAGAGTGCCCATGGAGCTCTGCAAACAGAAACTAGGAACGTGGGGTGGTGAGTTTTGTTTTCCCGGGCAGAGCCCATTGTCAGTACCAGGTAGGCCCTTGCTCCTTAGCGGTAGGCTGGCACCAGGATTTCTGTGAATATCAAGATGCCACCCAGGGACAAGCTGCCACCTGTGCCAACTCGGGCTGCTTTGAGAATGCCCTTGTAGTTCTGCAAACTGAGACCAGGAATGTGGGATGGTGGGTTTTGTTTCCCCGGGTAGAAGCCATTGTCAGTACCAGGTAGGCCCTCGGCCCTTAGGGGCCTGTTGCAGGCTGGATTACCCCAAATACCAAGGTGCTGCCCAGGGACAAGTGTCCACCTGTGCCAACTCAGGCTGCTTTGACAGTGCCCATGGAGCTCTGAAAACTGAGACCAGGAACGTTGGGTAGTGGGTTTTGTTTTGCTGGGCAGAAGACTTCCTCTGTACTATGTCGGCCCTCAGCCCTTAGGGGCAGTCTGGCAGCAGGATTTCCACGAATGTCAAGATGCCGCCCAGAGACAAGCTGCCACCTGTGGCAACTCGGGCTGCTTTGAGAGTGCCCATGGAGCTCTGGAAACTGAGACCAGGAACGTGGGGTGCTGAGTTTTGTTTTCCCCGGCAGAGCCCTTTGTCAGTACCACGTAGGTCCTCGGCCCTTAGGGGCCTGTTGCAGGCTGGATTACCCCAAATACCAAGATGCTGCCCAGCAACAAGCTGCCACCTGTGCCAACTCAGGCTGCTTTGAGAGTGCCCATGGAGCTCTGAAAACTGAGACCAGGAACGTTGGGTAGTGAGTTTTGTTTTGCTGGGCAGAACACTTTCTCTGTACTATGTCGGCCCTCGGCCCTTAGGGGCAGGCTGGCAGCAGGATTTCCACGAATGTCAAGATGCCGCCCAGAGACAAGCTGCCACCTGTGGCAACTCGGGCTGCTTTGAGAGTGCCCATGGAGCTCTGGAAACTGAGACCAGGACAGTGGGGTGCTGAGTTTTGTTTTCCTGCGCAGAGCCCTTTGTCAGTACCACGTAGGCCCTCGATCCTTATGGGCAGGGTGGCACCAGGATTTCCACGAATATCAAGATGCTGCCCAGGGACAAGGTGCCACCTGTGCCAACTCGGGCTGCTTTGAGAGTGCCCACGGAGTTCTGCAAACTGAGACCAGGAACGTCGGGGGCTGAGTTTTGTTTCCCTGGGCAGAAGCCTTTGTCAGTACCATGTAGGCCCTTGTTCCTTAAGGGCAGGCAGCCTGCTTGATTTCCACGAATATCAAGATGCCGCCCAGGGACAAGCTGCCACCTGTGCCAACTCGGGCTGCTTTGAGAGTGCCCATGGAGCTCTGCAAACGGAGACCAGGGAAGTGGGATGGTGGGTTTAGTTTCCCCGGGCAGACGCCGTTGTCAGTACCAGGTAGGCCCTCGGCCCTTAGGGGCCTGTTGCAGGCTGGATTACCCCGAATAACAAGATGCTGCCCAGGGACAAGTTGCCACCCATGCCAACTGGGGCTGCTTTGAGAGTGCCCATGGAGCTCTGCACACTGAGACCAGGAACGTGGGATGGTGGGTTTTGTTTCCCCAGGCAGAAGCCTTTGTCAGTACCAGGTAGGCCCTCGGCCCTTAGGGGCCTGTTGCAGGCTGGATTACCCCGAATAACAAGATGCTGCCAAGGGAAAAGTTGCCACCCGTGCCAACTCGGGCTGCTTTGAGAGTGCCCATGGAGCTCTGCAAACTGAGACCAGGAACGTGGGATGGTGGGTTTTGTTTCCCCAGGCAGAAGCCTTTGTCAGTACCAGGTAGGCCCTCGGCCCTTCGGGGCCGGCTGGCAGAAGGATTTCCACGAATCTGAAGATGCTGCCCAGGGACAAGCTGCCACCTGTGCCAACTGGGCTGCTTTGAGAGTGCCCATAGAGCTCTGCAAACTGAGACCAGGAACGTGGGGTGCTGAGTTTTGTTTTCCCGGGCAGAAGCCTTTGTCTGTCCCAGGTAGGCCCTTGTTCCTTAGGGGCAGGCTGGCACCAGGATTTCCACGAATATCAAGATGCTGCCCAGGGACAAGCTGCCACCTGTGCCAACTCGGGCTGCTTTGAGAGTGCCCATGGAGTTCTGCAAACTGAGACCAGGACCGTGGTTTGGCGAATTTTGTTTCCCTGGGCAGAAGCCTTTGTCAGTACCAGGTAGGCCCTCGGCCCTTCGGGGCCGGCTGCTTTCTGTATTTCCACGAACATCAAGATGCCGCCCAGGGACAAGCTGGCACCTGTGCCAACTCGGGCTGCTTTGAGAGTGCCCATGGTGCTCTGGAAACTGAGACCAGGAACTTGGGTTTGTGGGTTTTGCTTCCCCATGTAGAAACATTTGCAGTACCAGGTAGGCCCTCGGCCCTTCGGGGCCGTCTGGCAGAAGGATTTCCATGAATATCAAGATGCCGCGCAGGGACAAGCTGCCACCTGTGCCAACTCGGGCTGCTTTGAGAGTGCCCATGGAGCTCTGCAAACAGAAACTAGGAACGTGGGGTGGTGAGTTTTGTTTTCCCGGGCAGAGCCCATTGTCAGTACCAGTTAGGCCCTTGTTCAGTAGGGGTAGGCTGGCACCAGGATTTCTACGAATATCAAGATGCTGCCCAGGGACAAGCTGCCACCTGTGCCAACTCGGGCTGCTTTGAGAATGCCCTTGGAGTTCTGCAAACTGAGACCAGGAATGTGGGGTGCTGAGTTTTGTGTCCCTGGGCAGAAGCCTTTGTCAGTACTACGCAGGCCCTTCGTCCTTAAGGGCAGGCAGCCTGCTGGATTTCCACGAATATCAAGATGCCGCCCAGGGACAAGCTGCCCACTTGTGCCAACTCGGGCTGCTTTGAGAGTGCCCATGGAGCTCTGAAAACTGAGAGCAGGAACGTTGGGTAGTGGGTTTTTTTTTTGCTGGGCAGAAGACTTTCTCTGTACTATGTCGGCCCTCGGCCCTTAGGGGCAGTCTGGCAGCAGGATTTCCACGAATATCAAGATGCCGCCCAGAGACAAGCTGCCACCTGTGGCAACTCGGGCTGCTTTGAGAGTGCCCATGGAGCTCTGCAAACTGAGACCAGGACCGTGGAGTGTTGAGTTTTGTTTCCCCAGGCAGAAGCATTTGCAGTACCAGGTAGGCCCTCGGCCCTTCGGGGCCATCTGGCAGAAGGATTTCCACGAATATCAAGATGCTGCCCAGGGACAAGCTGCCACCTGTGCCAACTCGGGCTGCTTTGAGAGTGCCCATGGAGTTCTTCAAACTGAGACCAGGACCGTGGGCTGGCGAATTTTGTTTCCCTGGGCAGAAGCCTTTGTCAGTACCAGGTAGGCCCTCGGCCCTTCGGGGCCGGCTGCTTTCTGTATTTCCACGTGTATCAAGATTCCGCGCAGGGATAAGCTGCCACCTGTGCCAACTCGGGCTGCTTTGAGAGTGCCCATGGAGCTCTGCAAACAGAAACTAGGAACGTGGGGTGCTGAGTTTTGTTTTCTCAGGAAGAGCCCATTGTCAGTACCTGGTAGGCCCTTGTTCAGTAGGGGTAGGCTGGCACCAGGATTTCTACGAATATCAAGATGCCGCCCGGGGACAAGCTGCCACCTGTGCCAACTCGGTCTGCTTTGAGAGTGCCCATAGAGCTCTGCAAACTGAGACCAGGAACGTGGGGTGCTGAGTTTTGTTTCCCCAGCAGAAGCCTTTGTCATTACCAGGTAGGCCCTCGGCCCTTTGTGGCCGGTTGCAGGTTGGATTACCACGAATATGAAGGTGCCGCCCAGGGACAAGTTGCCACCTGTGCCAACTCGGGCTGCTTTGAGAGTGCCCATGGAACTCTGCAAACTGAGACCAGAAACGTGGGCTGGTGGCTTTTGTTTTGGTGGTCAGAAGACTTTCTCTGTACTATGTCGGCCCTCGGCCCTTAGGGGCAGGCTGGCAGCAGGATTTCCACGAATATCAAGATGCCGCCCAGAGACAAGCTGCCACCTGTGGCAACTCGGGCTGCTTTGAGAGTGCCCATGGAGCTCTGCAAACTGAGACCAGGACCGTGGAGTGTTGGGTTTTGTTTCCACGGGCAGAAGCCTTTGTCAGTACCAGGTAGGCCCTCGGCCCTTCGGGGCCGGCTGGCAGAAGGATTTCCACGAATATCAAGATGCTGCCCAGGGACAAGCTGCCACCTGTGCCAACTCGGGCTGCTTTGAGAGTGCCCATAGAGCTCTGCAAACTGAGACCAGGAACGTGGGGTGCTGAGTTTTGTTTTCCCGGGCAGAGCCCATTGTCAGTACCAGGTAGGCCCTTGTTCCATAGGGGTATGCTGGCACCAGGATTTCCACGAATATCAAGATGCCGCGCAGGGACAAGCTGCCACCTGTGCCTACTCGGGCTGCTTTGAGAGTGCCCACGGAGTTCTGCAAACTGAGACCAGGAACGTGGTGTGCTGAGCTTTGTGTCCATGGGCAGAAGCCTTTGTCAGTACCACGTAGGCCCTTGGTCCTTAAGGGCCAGCTGGCAGAAGGATTTCCACGAATATCAAGATGCCACCCAGGGACAAGCTGCCACCTGTGCCAACTCGGGTTGCTTTGAGAGTGCCCATGGAGCTCTGGAAACTGAGACCAGGACAGTGGGGTGCTGAGTTTTGTTTTCCTGCGCAGAGCCCTTTGTCAGTACCACGTAGGCCCTCGATCCTTATGGGCAGGGTGGCACCAGGATTTCCACGAATATCAAGATGCTGCCCAGGGACAAGGTGCCACCTGTGCCAACTCGGGCTGCTTTGAGAGTGCCCACGGAGTTCTGCAAACTGAGACCAGGAACGTCGGGGGCTGAGTTTTGTTTCCCTGGGCAGAAGCCTTTGTCAGTACCATGTAGGCCCTTGTTCCTTAAGGGCAGGCAGCCTGCTTGATTTCCACGAATATCAAGATGCCGCCCAGGGACAAGCTGCCACCTGTGCCAACTCGGGCTGCTTTGAGAGTGCCCATGGAGCTCTGCAAACGGAGACCAGGGAAGTGGGATGGTGGGTTTAGTTTCCCCGGGCAGACGCCGTTGTCAGTACCAGGTAGGCCCTCGGCCCTTAGGGGCCTGTTGCAGGCTGGATTACCCCGAATAACAAGATGCTGCCCAGGGACAAGTTGCCACCCATGCCAACTGGGGCTGCTTTGAGAGTGCCCATGGAGCTCTGCACACTGAGACCAGGAACGTGGGATGGTGGGTTTTGTTTCCCCAGGCAGAAGCCTTTGTCAGTACCAGGTAGGCCCTCGGCCCTTAGGGGCCTGTTGCAGGCTGGATTACCCCGAATAACAAGATGCTGCCAAGGGAAAAGTTGCCACCCGTGCCAACTCGGGCTGCTTTGAGAGTGCCCATGGAGCTCTGCAAACTGAGACCAGGAACGTGGGATGGTGGGTTTTGTTTCCCCAGGCAGAAGCCTTTGTCAGTACCAGGTAGGCCCTCGGCCCTTCGGGGCCGGCTGGCAGAAGGATTTCCACGAATCTGAAGATGCTGCCCAGGGACAAGCTGCCACCTGTGCCAACTGGGCTGCTTTGAGAGTGCCCATAGAGCTCTGCAAACTGAGACCAGGAACGTGGGGTGCTGAGTTTTGTTTTCCCGGGCAGAAGCCTTTGTCTGTCCCAGGTAGGCCCTTGTTCCTTAGGGGCAGGCTGGCACCAGGATTTCCACGAATATCAAGATGCTGCCCAGGGACAAGCTGCCACCTGTGCCAACTCGGGCTGCTTTGAGAGTGCCCATGGAGTTCTGCAAACTGAGACCAGGACCGTGGTTTGGCGAATTTTGTTTCCCTGGGCAGAAGCCTTTGTCAGTACCAGGTAGGCCCTCGGCCCATAGGGGCCGGCTGCTTTCTGTATTTCCACGAACATCAAGATGCCGCCCAGGGACAAGCTGGCACCTGTGCCAACTCGGGCTGCTTTGAGAGTGCCCATGGTGCTCTGGAAACTGAGACCAGGAACTTGGGTTTGTGGGTTTTGCTTCCCCATGTAGAAACATTTGCAGTACCAGGTAGGCCCTCGGCCCTTCGGGGCCGTCTGGCAGAAGGATTTCCATGAATATCAAGATGCCGCGCAGGGACAAGCTGCCACCTGTGCCAACTCGGGCTGCTTTGAGAGTGCCCATGGAGCTCTGCAAACAGAAACTAGGAACGTGGGTTGGTGAGTTTTGTTTTCCCGGGCAGAGCCCATTGTCAGTACCAGTTAGGCCCTTGTTCAGTAGGGGTAGGCTGGCACCAGGATTTCTACGAATATCAAGATGCTGCCCAGGGACAAGCTGCCACCTGTGCCAACTCGGGCTGCTTTGAGAATGCCCTTGGAGTTCTGCAAACTGAGACCAGGAATGTGGGGTGCTGAGTTTTGTGTCCCTGGGCAGAAGCCTTTGTCAGTACTACGCAGGCCCTTCGTCCTTAAGGGCAGGCAGCCTGCTGGATTTCCACGAATATCAAGATGCCGCCCAGGGACAAGCTGCCCACTTGTGCCAACTCGGGCTGCTTTGAGAGTGCCCATGGAGCTCTGAAAACTGAGAGCAGGAACGTTGGGTAGTGGGTTTTTTTTTTGCTGGGCAGAAGACTTTCTCTGTACTATGTCGGCCCTCGGCCCTTAGGGGCAGTCTGGCAGCAGGATTTCCACGAATATCAAGATGCCGCCCAGAGACAAGCTGCCACCTGTGGCAACTCGGGCTGCTTTGAGAGTGCCCATGGAGCTCTGCAAACTGAGACCAGGACCGTGGAGTGTTGAGTTTTGTTTCCCCAGGCAGAAGCATTTGCAGTACCAGGTAGGCCCTCGGCCCTTCGGGGCCATCTGGCAGAAGGATTTCCACGAATATCAAGATGCTGCCCAGGGACAAGCTGCCACCTGTGCCAACTCGGGCTGCTTTGAGAGTGCCCATGGAGTTCTTCAAACTGAGACCAGGACCGTGGGCTGGCGAATTTTGTTTCCCTGGGCAGAAGCCTTTGTCAGTACCAGGTAGGCCCTCGGCCCTTCGGGGCCGGCTGCTTTCTGTATTTCCACGTGTATCAAGATTCCGCGCAGGGATAAGCTGCCACCTGTGCCAACTCGGGCTGCTTTGAGAGTGCCCATGGAGCTCTGCAAACAGAAACTAGGAACGTGGGGTGCTGAGTTTTGTTTTCTCAGGAAGAGCCCATTGTCAGTACCTGGTAGGCCCTTGTTCAGTAGGGGTAGGCTGGCACCAGGATTTCTACGAATATCAAGATGCCGCCCGGGGACAAGCTGCCACCTGTGCCAACTCGGTCTGCTTTGAGAGTGCCCATAGAGCTCTGCAAACTGAGACCAGGAACGTGGGGTGCTGAGTTTTGTTTCCCCAGCAGAAGCCTTTGTCATTACCAGGTAGGCCCTCGGCCCTTTGTGGCCGGTTGCAGGTTGGATTACCACGAATATGAAGGTGCCGCCCAGGGACAAGTTGCCACCTGTGCCAACTCGGGCTGCTTTGAGAGTGCCCATGGAACTCTGCAAACTGAGACCAGAAACGTGGGCTGGTGGCTTTTGTTTTGGTGGTCAGAAGACTTTCTCTGTACTATGTCGGCCCTCGGCCCTTAGGGGCAGGCTGGCACCAGGATTTCCACGAATATCAAGATGCCGCCCAGAGACAAGCTGCCACCTGTGGCAACTCGGGCTGCTTTGAGAGTGCCCATGGAGCTCTGCAAACTGAGACCAGGACCGTGGAGTGTTGGGTTTTGTTTCCACGGGCAGAAGCCTTTGTCAGTACCAGGTAGGCCCTCGGCCCTTCGGGGCCGGCTGGCAGAAGGATTTCCACGAATATCAAGATGCTGCCCAGGGACAAGCTGCCACCTGTGCCAACTCGGGCTGCTTTGAGAGTGCCCATAGAGCTCTGCAAACTGAGACCAGGAACGTGGGGTGCTGAGTTTTGTTTTCCCGGGCAGAGCCCATTGTCAGTACCAGGTAGGCCCTTGTTCCATAGGGGTATGCTGGCACCAGGATTTCCACGAATATCAAGATGCCGCGCAGGGACAAGCTGCCACCTGTGCCTACTCGGGCTGCTTTGAGAGTGCCCACGGAGTTCTGCAAACTGAGACCAGGAACGTGGTGTGCTGAGCTTTGTGTCCATGGGCAGAAGCCTTTGTCAGTACCACGTAGGCCCTTGGTCCTTAAGGGCCAGCTGGCAGAAGGATTTCCACGAATATCAAGATGCCACCCAGGGACAAGCTGCCACCTGTGCCAACTCGGGTTGCTTTGAGAGTGCCCATGGAGTTCTTCAAACTGAGACCAGGACCGTGGGTTGGCGAATTTTGTTTCCCTGGGCAGAAGCCTTTGTCAGTACCAGGTAGGCCCTCGGCCCTTCGGGGCCGGCTGCTTTCTGTATTTCCACGAACATCAAGATGCCGCCCAGGGACAAGCTGCCACCTGTGCCAACTCGTGCTGCTTTGAGAGTGCCCATGGAGCTCTGGAAACTGAGAACAGGAACTTGGGTTTGTGGGTTTTGTTTCCCCAGGCAGAAGCATTTGCAGTACCAGGTAGGCCCTCGACCCTTCGGGGCCGTCTGGCAGAAGGATTTCCATGAATATCAAGATGCCGCGCAGGGACATGCTGCCACCTGTGCCAACTCGGGTTGCTTTGAGAGTGCCCATGAAGTTCTTCAAACTGAGACCAGGACCGTGGGTTGGCGAATTTTGTATCCATGGGCAGAAGCCATTGTCAGTACAAGGTAGGCCCTCGGCCCTTCGGGGCCGTCTGGCAGAAGGATTTCCATGAATATCAAGATGCCGCGCAGGGACAAGCTGCCACTTGTGCCAACTTGGGCTGCTCTGAGAGTGCCCATGGAGCTCTGCAAACAGAAACTAGGTCTGTGGGGTGCTGAGTTTTGTTTTCCTGGGCAGAGCCCATTGTCAGTACCAGGTAGGCCCTTGTTCCTTAGGGGCAGGCTGGCACCAGGATTTCCACGTATATCAACATGCTGCCCAGGGACAAGCTGCCACCTGTGCCAACTCGGGCTGCTTTGAGAGTGCCCATGGAGTTCTGCAAACTGAGACCAGGAATGTGGGGTGCTGAGTTTTGTGTCCCTGGGCAGAAGCCTTTGTCAGTACCACGTAGGCCCTTGGTCCTTGAGGGCAGGCAGCCTGCTTGATTTCCACGAATATCAAGATGCCGCCCAGAGACAAGCTGCCACCTGTGGCAACTCGGGCTGCTTTGAGAGTGCCCATGGAGCTCTGCAAACTGAGACCAGGAACGTGGAGTGTTGGGTTTTGTTTCCGCGGGCAGAAGCCTTTGTCAGTACCAGGTAGGCCCTCGGCCCTTCGGGGCCGTCTGGCAGAAGGATTTCCACGAATATCAAGATGCTGCCCAGGGACAAGCTGCCACCTGTGCCAACTCGGGCTGCTTTGAGAGTGCCCATAGAGCTCGGCAAACTGAGACCAGGAACGTGGGGTGCTGAGTTTTGTTTTCCCGGGCAGAAGCCTTTGTCAGTACCAGGTAGGCCCTTGTTCCATAGGGGTAGGCTGGCACCAGGATTTCCACGAATATCAAAATGCTGCCCAGGGACAAGCTGCCACCTGTGCAAACTCGGGCTGCTTTGAGAGTGCCCTTGGAGTTCTGCAAACTGAGACCAGGAACGTGGGGTGCTGAGTTTTGTGTCCCTGGGCAGAAGCCTTTGTCAGTACCACGTAGGCCCTTGGTCCTTAAGGGCCAGCTGGCAGAAGGATTTCCACGAATATCAAGATGCCACCCAGGGACAAGCTGTTACCTGTGCCAACTCGGGTTGCTTTGAGAGTGCCCATGGAATTCTTCAATCTGAGACCAGGAACGTGGGTTGGCGAATTTTGTTTCCCCAGCAGAAGCCTTTGTCATTACCAGATAGGCCCTCGGCCCTTCGGGGCCGGCTGCTTTCTGTATTTCCACGAATATCAAGATGCCGCCCAGGGACAAGCTGCCACCTGTGCCAACTTGGGCTGATTTGAGAGTGCCCATGGAGCTCTGGAAACTGAGAACAGGAACTTGGGTTTGTGGGTTTTGTTTCCCCAGGCAGAAGCACATGCACTACCAGGTAGGCCCTCGACCCTTCGGGGCCGTCTGGCAGAAGGATTTCCATGAATATCAAGATGCCGCGCAGGGACAAGCTGCCACTTGTCCCAACTCGGGCTGCTTTGAGAGTGCCCATGGAGCTCTGCAAACGGAAACTAGGACTGTGGGGTGCTGAGTTTTGTTTCCCCGGGCAGAAGCCATTGTCAGTACCAGGTAGGCCCTCGGCCCTTTGTGGCCGGTTGCAGGCTGGATTACCCCGAATAACTAGATGCTGCCCAGGGACAAGCTGCCACCTGTGCCAACTCGGGCTGCTTTGAGAGTGCCCATGGAGTTCTTCAAACTGAGACCAGGACCGTGGGCTGGCGAATTTTGTTTCCCTGGGCTGAAGCCTTTGTCAGTACCAGGTAGGCCCTCGGCCCTTCGGGGCCGGCTGCTTTCTGTATTTCCACGTGTATCAAGATTCCGCGCAGGGATAAGCTGCCACCTGTGCCAACTCGGGCTGCTTTGAGAGTGCCCATGGAGCTCTGCAAACAGAAACTAGGAACGTGGGGTGCTGAGTTTTGTTTTCTCAGGAAGAGCCCATTGTCAGTACCTGGTAGGCCCTTGTTCAGTAGGGGTAGGCTGGCACCAGGATTTCTACGAATATCAAGATGCCGCCCGGGGACAAGCTGCCACCTGTGCCAACTCGGTCTGCTTTGAGAGTGCCCATAGAGCTCTGCAAACTGAGACCAGGAACGTGGGGTGCTGAGTTTTGTTTCCCCAGCAGAAGCCTTTGTCATTACCAGGTAGGCCCTCGGCCCTTTGTGGCCGGTTGCAGGTTGGATTACCACGAATATGAAGGTGCCGCCCAGGGACAAGTTGCCACCTGTGCCAACTCGGGCTGCTTTGAGAGTGCCCATGGAACTCTGCAAACTGAGACCAGAAACGTGGGCTGGTGGCTTTTGTTTTGGTGGTCAGAAGACTTTCTCTGTACTATGTCGGCCCTCGGCCCTTAGGGGCAGGCTGGCACCAGGATTTCCACGAATATCAAGATGCCGCCCAGAGACAAGCTGCCACCTGTGGCAACTCGGGCTGCTTTGAGAGTGCCCATGGAGCTCTGCAAACTGAGACCAGGACCGTGGAGTGTTGGGTTTTGTTTCCACGGGCAGAAGCCTTTGTCAGTACCAGGTAGGCCCTCGGCCCTTCGGGGCCGGCTGGCAGAAGGATTTCCACGAATATCAAGATGCTGCCCAGGGACAAGCTGCCACCTGTGCCAACTCGGGCTGCTTTGAGAGTGCCCATAGAGCTCTGCAAACTGAGACCAGGAACGTGGGGTGCTGAGTTTTGTTTTCCCGGGCAGAGCCCATTGTCAGTACCAGGTAGGCCCTTGTTCCATAGGGGTATGCTGGCACCAGGATTTCCACGAATATCAAGATGCCGCGCAGGGACAAGCTGCCACCTGTGCCTACTCGGGCTGCTTTGAGAGTGCCCACGGAGTTCTGCAAACTGAGACCAGGAACGTGGTGTGCTGAGCTTTGTGTCCATGGGCAGAAGCCTTTGTCAGTACCACGTAGGCCCTTGGTCCTTAAGGGCCAGCTGGCAGAAGGATTTCCACGAATATCAAGATGCCACCCAGGGACAAGCTGCCACCTGTGCCAACTCGGGTTGCTTTGAGAGTGCCCATGGAGTTCTTCAAACTGAGACCAGGACCGTGGGTTGGCGAATTTTGTTTCCCTGGGCAGAAGCCTTTGTCAGTACCAGGTAGGCCCTCGGCCCTTCGGGGCCGGCTGCTTTCTGTATTTCCACGAACATCAAGATGCCGCCCAGGGACAAGCTGCCACCTGTGCCAACTCGTGCTGCTTTGAGAGTGCCCATGGAGCTCTGGAAACTGAGAACAGGAACTTGGGTTTGTGGGTTTTGTTTCCCCAGGCAGAAGCATTTGCAGTACCAGGTAGGCCCTCGACCCTTCGGGGCCGTCTGGCAGAAGGATTTCCATGAATATCAAGATGCCGCGCAGGGACATGCTGCCACCTGTGCCAACTCGGGTTGCTTTGAGAGTGCCCATGAAGTTCTTCAAACTGAGACCAGGACCGTGGGTTGGCGAATTTTGTATCCATGGGCAGAAGCCATTGTCAGTACAAGGTAGGCCCTCGGCCCTTCGGGGCCGTCTGGCAGAAGGATTTCCATGAATATCAAGATGCCGCGCAGGGACAAGCTGCCACTTGTGCCAACTTGGGCTGCTCTGAGAGTGCCCATGGAGCTCTGCAAACAGAAACTAGGTCTGTGGGGTGCTGAGTTTTGTTTTCCTGGGCAGAGCCCATTGTCAGTACCAGGTAGGCCCTTGTTCCTTAGGGGCAGGCTGGCACCAGGATTTCCACGTATATCAACATGCTGCCCAGGGACAAGCTGCCACCTGTGCCAACTCGGGCTGCTTTGAGAGTGCCCATGGAGTTCTGCAAACTGAGACCAGGAATGTGGGGTGCTGAGTTTTGTGTCCCTGGGCAGAAGCCTTTGTCAGTACCACGTAGGCCCTTGGTCCTTGAGGGCAGGCAGCCTGCTTGATTTCCACGAATATCAAGATGCCGCCCAGAGACAAGCTGCCACCTGTGGCAACTCGGGCTGCTTTGAGAGTGCCCATGGAGCTCTGCAAACTGAGACCAGGAACGTGGAGTGTTGGGTTTTGTTTCCGCGGGCAGAAGCCTTTGTCAGTACCAGGTAGGCCCTCGGCCCTTCGGGGCCGTCTGGCAGAAGGATTTCCACGAATATCAAGATGCTGCCCAGGGACAAGCTGCCACCTGTGCCAACTCGGGCTGCTTTGAGAGTGCCCATAGAGCTCGGCAAACTGAGACCAGGAACGTGGGGTGCTGAGTTTTGTTTTCCCGGGCAGAAGCCTTTGTCAGTACCAGGTAGGCCCTTGTTCCATAGGGGTAGGCTGGCACCAGGATTTCCACGAATATCAAAATGCTGCCCAGGGACAAGCTGCCACCTGTGCAAACTCGGGCTGCTTTGAGAGTGCCCTTGGAGTTCTGCAAACTGAGACCAGGAACGTGGGGTGCTGAGTTTTGTGTCCCTGGGCAGAAGCCTTTGTCAGTACCACGTAGGCCCTTGGTCCTTAAGGGCCAGCTGGCAGAAGGATTTCCACGAATATCAAGATGCCACCCAGGGACAAGCTGTTACCTGTGCCAACTCGGGTTGCTTTGAGAGTGCCCATGGAATTCTTCAATCTGAGACCAGGAACGTGGGTTGGCGAATTTTGTTTCCCCAGCAGAAGCCTTTGTCATTACCAGATAGGCCCTCGGCCCTTCGGGGCCGGCTGCTTTCTGTATTTCCACGAATATCAAGATGCCGCCCAGGGACAAGCTGCCACCTGTGCCAACTTGGGCTGATTTGAGAGTGCCCATGGAGCTCTGGAAACTGAGAACAGGAACTTGGGTTTGTGGGTTTTGTTTCCCCAGGCAGAAGCACATGCACTACCAGGTAGGCCCTCGACCCTTCGGGGCCGTCTGGCAGAAGGATTTCCATGAATATCAAGATGCCGCGCAGGGACAAGCTGCCACTTGTCCCAACTCGGGCTGCTTTGAGAGTGCCCATGGAGCTCTGCAAACGGAAACTAGGACTGTGGGGTGCTGAGTTTTGTTTCCCCGGGCAGAAGCCATTGTCAGTACCAGGTAGGCCCTCGGCCCTTTGTGGCCGGTTGCAGGCTGGATTACCCCGAATAACTAGATGCTGCCCAGGGACAAGCTGCCACCTGTGCCAACTCGGGCTGCTTTGAGAGTGCCCATAGAGCTCTGCAAACTGAGACCAGGAACGTGGGGTGCTGAGTTTTGTTTCCCCAGCAGAAGCCTTTGTCATTACCAGGTAGGCCCTCGGCCCTTTGTGCCCGGTTGCAGGTTTGATTACCACGAATATGAAGGTGCCGCCCAGGGACAAGTTGCCACCTGTGCCAACTCGGGCTGCTTTGAGAGTGCCCATGGAACTCTGCAAACTGAGACCAAAAACGTGGGCTGGTGGCTTTTGTTTTGCTGGTCAGAAGACTTTCTCTGTACTATATCGGCCCTCGGCCCTTAGGGGCAGGCTGGCAGCAGGATTTCCACGAATATCAAGATGCCGCCCAGAGACAAGCTGCCACCTGTGGCAACTCGGGCTGCTTTGAGAGTGCCCATGGAGCTCTGCAAACTGAGACCAGGACCGTGGAGTGTTGGGTTTTGTTTCCCCAGGCAGAAGCATTTGCAGTACCAGGTAGGCCCTCGGCCCTTCGGGGCCGGCTGGCAGAAGGATTTCCACGAATATCAAGATGCTGCCCAGGGACAAGCTGCCACCTGTGCCAACTGGGGCTGCTTTGAGAGTGACCATAGAGCTCTGCAAACTGAGACCAGGAACGTGGGGTGCTGAGTTTTGTTTTCCCGGGCAGAGCCCTTTGTCAGTACCAGGTAGGCCCTTGTTCCTTAGGGGCAGGCTGGCACCAGGATTTCCACGAATATCAAGATGCTGCCCAGGGACAAGCTGCCACCTGTGCCAACTCGGGCTGCTTTGAGAGTGCCCATGGAGTTCGTCAAACTGAGACCAGGACCGTGTACTGGCGAATTTAGTTTCCCTGGGCAGAAGCCTTTGTCAGTACCAGGTAGGCCCTCGGCCCTTCGGGGCGGCTGCTTTCTGTATTTCCACAAATATCAAGATGCCGCCCAGGGACAAGCTGCCACCTGTGCCAACTCGGGCTGCTTTGAGAGTGCCCACGGATTTCTGCAAACTGATACCAGCAACGTGGGGTGCTGAGTTTTGTGTCCCTGGGCAGAAGCCTTTGTCAGTACCACGTAGGCCCTTGGTCCTTAATGGCCAGCTGGCAGAAGGATTTCCACGAATATCAAGATGCCACCCAGGGACAAGCTGCCACCTGTGCCAACTCGGGTTGCTTTGAGAGTGCCCATTGAGTTCTTCAAACTGAGACCAGGACCGTGGTTTGACGAATTTTGTTTCCCTGGGCAGAAGCCTTTGTCAGTACCAGGTAGGCCCTCGGCCCTTCGGGGCCGGCTGCTTTCTGTATTTCCACGAATATCAAGATGCCGCCCAGGGACAAGCTGGCACCTGTGCCAACTCGGGCTGCTTTAAGAGTGCCCATGGAGCTCTGGAAACTGAGAACAGGAACTTGGGTTTGTGGGTTTTGTTTCCCCAGGTAGAAGCATTTGCACTACCAGGTAGGCCCTCGACCCTTCGGGGCCGTCTGGCAGAAGGATTTCCATGAATATCAAGATGCCGCGCAGGGACATGCTGCCACTTGTGCCAACTGGGGCTGCTTTGAGAGTGCCCATGGAGCTCTGCAAACAGAAACTAGGAATGTGGGGTGCTGAGTTTTGTTTTCCCGGGCAGAGCCCATTGTCAGTACCAGGTAGGCCCTTGTTTCTTAGGGGTAGGCTGGCACCAGGATTTCTACGAATATCAAGATGCTGCCCAGGGACAAGCTGCCACCTGTGCCAACTCGGGCTGCTTTGAGAATGCCCTTGGAGTTCTGCAAACTGAGACCAGGAATGTGGGGTGCTGAGTTTTGTGTCCCTGGGCAGAAGCCTTTGTCAGTACCAGGTAGGCACTTGGTCCTTAAGGGCAGGCAGCCTGCTTGATTTCCACGAATATCAAGATGCCGCCCAGGGACAAGCTGCCACCTGTGCCAACTCGGGCTGCTTTGAGAGTGCCCATGGAGCTCTGCAAACGGAGACCAGGGAAGTGGGATGGTGGATTTAGTTTCCCCGGGCAGAAGCCATTGTCAGTACCAGGTAGGCCCTCGGCCCTTAGGGGCCTGTTGCAGGCTGGATTACCCCGAATAACTAGATGCTGCCCAGGGACAAGTTGCCACCTGTGCCAACTCGGGCTGCTTTAAGAGTGCCCATAGAGCTCTGCAAACTGAGACCAGGAACGTGGGGTGCTGAGTTTTGTTTCCCCAGCAGAAGCCTTTGTCATTACCAGGTAGGCCCTCGGCCCTTTGTGGCCGGTTGCAGGTTGGATTACCACGAATATGAAGGTGCCGCCCAGGGACAAGTTGCCACCTGTGCCAACTCGGGCTGCTTTGAGAGTGCCCATGGAACTCTGCAAACTGAGACCAAAAACGTGGGCTGGTGGCTTTTGTTTTGCTGGTCAGAAGACTTTCTCTGTACTATGTCAGCCCTCGGCCCTTAGGGGCAGGCTGGCAGCAGGATTTCCACGAATATCAAGATGCCGCCCAGAGACAAGCTGCCACCTGTGCCAACTCGGGCTGCTTTGAGAGTGCCCACGGAGCTCTGCAAACTGAGACCAGGACCGTGGAGTGTTGGGTTTTGTTTCCCCAGGCAGAAGCATTTGCAGTACCAGGTAGGCCCGCGGCCCTTCAGGGCCGGCTGGCAGAAGGATTTCCACGAATATCAAGATGCTGCCCAGGGACAAGGTGCCACCTGTGCCAACTGGGGCTGCTTTGAGAGTGCCCATGGAGTTCTTCAAACTGAGACCAGGACCGTGGGTTGGCGAATTTTGTTTCCATGGGCAGAAGCCTTTGTCAGTACCAGGTAGGCCCTCGGCCCTTCGGGGCCGGCTGCTTTCTGTATTTCCACAAATATCAAGATTCCGCGCAGGGATAAGCTGCCACCTGTGCCAACTCGGGCTGCTTTGAGAGTGCCCATGGAGCTCTGCAGACAGAAACTAGGAATGTGGGGTGCTGAGTTTTATTTTGCCGGGCAGAGCCCATTGTCAGTACCAGGTAGGCCCTTGTTCCTTAGGGGTAGGCTGGCACCAGGATTTCTACGAATCTCAAGATGCCGCCCAGGGACAAGCTGCCACCTGTGCAAACTCGGGCTACTTTGAGAGTGCCCATGGATTTCTGCAAACTGATACCAGCAACGTGGGGTGCTGAGTTTTGTGTCCCTGGGCAGAAGCCTTTGTCAGTACCAGGTAGGCCCTCGGCCCTTCGGGGCCGGCTACTTTCTGTATTTCCACGAATATCAAGATGCCGCCCAGGGACAAGCTGCCACCTGTGCCAACTCGGGCTGCTTTGAGAGTGCCCATGGAGCTCTGGAAACTGAGAACAGGAACTTGGGTTTGTGCGTTTTGTTTCCCCAGGCAGAAGCATTTGCACTACCAGGTAGGCCCTCGACCCTTCGGGGCCGTCTGGCAGAAGGATTTCCATGAATATCAAGATGCCGCGCAGGGACATGCTGCCACTTGTGCCAACTGGGGCTGCTTTGAGAGTGCCCATGGAGCTCTGCAAACAGAAACTAGGAATGTGGGGTGCTGAGTTTTGTTTTCCCGGGCAGAGCCCATTGTCAGTACCAGGTAGGCCCTTGTTCCTTAGGGGTAGGCTGGCACCAGGATTTCTACGAATATCAAGATGCTGCCCAGGGACAAGCTGCCACCTGTGCCAACTTGGGCTGCTTTGAGAATGCCCTTGGAGTTCTGCAAACTGAGACCAGGAATGTGGGGTGCTGAGTTTTGTGTCCCTGGGCAGAAGCCTTTGTCAGTACCAGGTAAGCACTTGGTCCTTAAGGGCAGGCAGCCAGCTGGATTTCCACGAATATCAAGATGCCGCCCAGGGACAAGCTGCCACCTGTGCCAACTCAGGCTGCTTTGAGAGTGCCCATGGAGCTCTGAAAACTGAGATCAGGAATGTTGCGTAGTGGGTTTTGTTTTGCTGGGCAGAAGACTTTCTCTGTACTATGTCGGCCCTCGGCCCTTAGGGGCAGGCTGGCAGCAGGATTTCCACGAATATCAAGATGCCGCCCAGAGACAAGCTGCCACCTGTGCCAACTCGGGCTGCTTTGAGAGTGCCCATGGAGCTCTGCAAACTGAGACCAGGACTGTGGGGTGGAGGGTCTTGTTTTCCCGGTCAGAGCCCTTTATCAGTACCACGTAGGCCCTCGGTCCTTATGGGCAGGCTGGCACCAGGATTTCCACGAATATCAAGATGCTGCCCAGGGACAAGCTGCCACTTGTGCCAACTCGGGCTGCTTTGAGAGTGCCCACGGAGTTCTGCAAACTGAGACCAGGAACGTCGGGGGCTGAGTTTTGTTTCCCTGGGCAGAAGCCTTTGTCAGTACCACGTAGGCCCTTGGTCCTTAAGGGCAGGCAGCCTGCTTGATTTCCACGAATATCAAGATGCTGCCCAGGGACAAGCTGCCACCTCTGCCAACTCGGGCTGCTTTGAGAGTGCCCATGGAGCTCTGCAAACTGAGACCAGGACCGTGGAGTGTTGGGTTTTGTTTCCCCAGGCAGAAGCATTTGCAGTACCAGGTAGGCCCTCGGCCCTTCGGGGCCGGCTGGCGGAAGGATTTCCACGAATATCAAGATGCTGCCCAGGGACAAGCTGCCACCTGTGCCAACTGGGGCTGCTTTGAGAGTGCCCATAGAGCTCTGCAAACTGAGACCAGGAACGTGGGGTGGTGGGTTTTGTTTTCCCGGGAAGAGCCCATTGTCAGTACCAGGTAGGCCCTTGTTCCTTAGGGGTAGGCTGGCACCAGGATTTCCACGAATATCAAGATGCTTCCCGGGGACAAGCTGCCACCTGTGCAAACTCGGGCTGCTTTGAGAGTGCCCATGGAGTTCGTCAAACTGAGACCAGGACCGTGTACTGGCGAATTTTGTTTCCCTGGGCAGAAGCCTTTGTCAGTACCAGGTAGGCCCTCGGGCCTTCGGGGCCGGCTGCTTTCTGTATTTCCACAAATATCAAGATGCCGCCCAGGGACAAGCTGCCACCTGTGCCAACTCGGGCTGCTTTGAGAGTGCCCATGGAGCTCTGAAAACTGAGACCAGGAACGTTGGGGGCTGAGTTTTGTTTCCCTGGGCAGAAGACTTTCTCTGTACTATGTCGGCCCTCGGCCCTTCGGGGCCGTCTGGCAGCAGGATTTCCAAGAATATCAAGATGCCGCCCAGAGACAAGTTGCCACCTGTGCCGACTCGGGCTGCTTTGAGAGTGCCCATAGAGCTCTGCAAACTGAGACCAGGAACGTGGGGTGCTGAGTTTTGTTTCCCCAGCAGAAGCCTTTGTCATTACCAGGTAGGCCCTCGGCCCTTTGTGGCCGGTTGCAGGTTGGATTACCACGAATATGAAGGTGCCGCCCAGGGACAAGTTGCCACCTGTGCCAACTCGGGCTGCTTTGAGAGTGCCCATGGAACTCTGCAAACTGAGACCAAAAACGTGGGCTGGTGGCTTTTGTTTTGCTGGTCAGAAGACTTTCTCTGTACTATGTCGGCCC
>NW_024037494.1:0-25691 GCF_015832195.1 Motacilla alba alba
TTTTTTCCTTCCTTTTTCCCCCTTTTCTCCCCTTTCCTTCTTTCAGTTTGCAGAGCTCTGTGGGAACTCTCAAAGCTGCCCGAGTTGGCACGGGTGGCAGCTTGTCCATGGGCGGCATCTTGATATTCGTGGAAATCCAGCAGGCAGCCTGCCCCTAAGGAACAAGGCCCTACCTGGTACTGACAAAGGCTTCTGCCCGGGGAAAAAAAACCCACCAGCCCACGTTCCTGGTCTCAGTTTGCAGAGTTCCATGGGCACTCTCAAAGCAGCCCGAGTTGGCGCAGGTGGCAGCTTGTCCCTGGGCAGCATGTTGGTATTCGTGGAAATACAGCGGTCCACCGGCCGTGATGGTCCGAGGGACTACCTGGCACTGCAAATGCTTCTGTCCGGGGAAACAAAACCCACCAGCCCACGTTCCTGGTCTCAGTTTGCAGAGCTCCATGGGCACGCTCAAAGCAGCCCGAGTTGGCACAGGTGGCACCTTGTCCCTGGGCGGCATCTTCAGATTCGTGGAAATCCAGCAGGCAGCCGGCCCGTGAGGAGCAAGGCCCTACCTGGTATAGAGAAAGTCTTCTGCCTCGGAAAACAAAACCCACCAGCCCACGTTCCTGGTCTCAGTTTGCAGAGCTCCATGGGCACTCTCAAAGCAGCCCGAGTTGGCGCAGGTGGCAGCTTGTCCCTGGGCGGCATCTTGGTATTCGTGGAAATCCAGCTGGCAGATGGCCCCTGAGGAACAAGGCCCTACCTGGTACTGACAAAGGCTTCTGCCCGGGAAAACAAAACCCACCAGCCCACGTTCCTGGTCTCAGGTTGCAGAGCTCCATGGGCACTCTCAAAGCAGCCCAAGTTGGCACAGGTGGCAGCTTGTCCCTGGGCGGCATCTTTAGATTCGTGGAAATCCAGCAGGCAGCCGGCCCGTGAGGAGCAAGGCCCTACCTGGTATAGAGAAAGTCTTCTGCCTCGGAAAACAAAACCCACCAGCCCACGTTCCTGGTCTCAGTTTGCAGAGCTCCATGGGCACTCTCAAAGCAGCCCGAGTTGGCGCAGGTGGCAGCTTGTCCCTGGGCGGCATCTTGGTATTCGTGGAAATCCAGCTGGCAGATGGCCCCTGAGGAACAAGGCCCTACCTGGTACTGACAAAGGCTTCTGCCCGGGAAAACAAAACCCACCAGCCCACGTTCCTGGTCTCAGGTTGCAGAGCTCCATGGGCACTCTCAAAGCAGCCCAAGTTGGCACAGGTGGCAGCTTGTCCCTGGGCGGCATCTTTAGATTCGTGGAAATCCAGCAGGCAGCTGGCCACAAAAGGCCGAGGGCTTACCTGGTATTGACAATGGCTTCGTCCTAGGGAAACAAAACCCACCAGCCCACGTTCCTGGTCTCAGTTTGCAGAGCTTCATGGGCACTCTCAAAGCAGCCTGAGTTGGCCCAGGTGGCAGCTTGTCCCTGGGCGGCATCTTCAGATTCGTGGAAATCCAGCGGACAACCGGCCGCGATGGTCCGAGGGCCTACCTGGTACTGCAAATGCTTCAGCCCGCGGTAACAAATCCCACAACCCGGAATTCCTGGTCTCAGTTTGCAGAGCTCTGTGGGAACTCTCAAAGCGGCCCGAGTTGGCACGGGTGGCAGCTTGTCCATGGGCGGCATCTTGATATTCGTGGAAATCCAGCAGGCAGCCTGCCCCTAAGGAACAAGGCCCTACCTGGTACTGACAAAGGCTTCTGCCCGGGGAAAAAAAACCCAGCACCGCACGTACCTGGTCTCAGTTTGCAGTGCTCCATGGGCACTCTCAAAGCAGCCTGAGTTGGCACAGGTGGCAGCTTGTCCCTGGGCGGCATCTTCCGATTCGTGGAAATCCGGAAGGCAGAATGCCCGTGAGGAACAAGGCCCTACCTGGTACAGAGAAAGTCTTCTGCCTCGGAAAACAAAACCCACCACCACACATTCCTGGTATCAGTTTGCAGACCCCATGGGAACTCTCAAAGCAGCGCGAGTTGGCACGGGTGGCAGCTTGTCCCTGGGCGGCATCTTGATATTCGTGGAAATCGAGCGGAGAAGCGGCCGCGATAGGCCGAGGGCCTACCTGGTACTGCAAATGCTTCTGCCCGGGGAAACAAAACCCGCCACCCCCACATTCCTGGTCTCAGTTTGCAGAGAACGATGGGCACTCTCAAAGCAGCCTGAGTTGGCACAGGTGGCAGCTTGTCCCTGGGCGGCATCTTGATATTCGTGGAAATCCAGCAGGCAGCCGGCCCGTGAGGAACAAGGCCCTACCTGGTAAAGACAAAGGCTTCTGCCCGGGAAAACAAAACTCACCACTCCACGTCCCTGGTCTCAGTTTGCAGAGCTCCATGGGCACTCTCAAAGAAGCCCGAGTTGGCACAGGTGGCAGCTTGTCCCTGGGCGGCACCTTGATATTTGCTGAATTCCAGCAGGCAGACGGACGCGAAAGGCCGAGGGCCTACCTGGTATTGCAAATGCTTCTGCCCGGGGAAACAAACCCACCAGCCCACGTTCCTGGTCTCAGTCTTCAGAGCTCCGTGGGTACTCTCAAAGCAGCCTGAGTTGGCACAGGTGGCAGCTTGTCCCTGGGCGGCATCTTGGTATTCGTGGAAATCTAGCTGGCAGACGGCGCGAGAGGAACAAGGCCCTACCTGGTATAGAGAACGTCTTCTGCCTCGGAAAACAAAACCCACCAGCCGACGTTCCTGGTCTCAGTTTGCAGAGCTCCATGGGCACTCTCAAAGCAGCCCGAGTTGGCGCAGGTGGCACCTTGTCCCTGGGCGGCATCTTCAGATTCGTGGAAATCCAGCAGGCAGCCGGCCCGTGAGGAGCAAGGCCCTACCTGGTATAGAGAAAGTCTTCTGCCTCGGAAAACAAAACCCACCAGCCCACGTTTTTGGTCTCAGTTTGCAGAGCTCCATGGGCACTCTCAAAGCAGCCCGAGTTGGCGCAGGTGGCAGCTTGTCCCTGGGCGGCATCTTGGTATTCGTGGAAAGCCAGCTGGCAGATGGCCCCTGAGGAACAAGGCCCTACCTGGTACTGACAAAGGCTTCTGCCCGGGAAAACAAAACCCACCAGCCCACGTTCCTGGTCTCAGGTTGCAGAGCTCCATGGGCACTCTCAAAGCAGCCCAAGTTGGCACAGGTGGCAGCTTGTCCCTGGGCGGCATCTTTAGATTCGTGGAAATCCAGCAGGCAGCTGGCCACAAAAGGCCGAGGGCTTACCTGGTATTGACAATGGCTTCGTCCTAGGGAAACAAAACCCACCAGCCCACGTTCCTGGTCTCAGTTTGCAGAGCTTCATGGGCACTCTCAAAGCAGCCTGAGTTGGCCCAGGTGGCAGCTTGTCCCTGGGCGGCATCTTCAGATTCGTGGAAATCCAGCGGACAACCGGCCGCGATGGTCCGAGGGCCTACCTGGTACTGCAAATGCTTCAGCCCGCGGTAACAAATCCCACAACCCGGAATTCCTGGTCTCAGTTTGCAGAGCTCTGTGGGAACTCTCAAAGCGGCCCGAGTTGGCACGGGTGGCAGCTTGTCCATGGGCGGCATCTTGATATTCGTGGAAATCCAGCAGGCAGCCTGCCCCTAAGGAACAAGGCCCTACCTGGTACTGACAAAGGCTTCTGCCCGGGGAAAAAAAACCCAGCACCGCACGTACCTGGTCTCAGTTTGCAGTGCTCCATGGGCACTCTCAAAGCAGCCTGAGTTGGCACAGGTGGCAGCTTGTCCCTGGGCGGCATCTTCCGATTCGTGGAAATCCGGAAGGCAGAATGCCCGTGAGGAACAAGGCCCTACCTGGTACAGAGAAAGTCTTCTGCCTCGGAAAACAAAACCCACCACCACACATTCCTGGTATCAGTTTGCAGACCCCATGGGAACTCTCAAAGCAGCGCGAGTTGGCACGGGTGGCAGCTTGTCCCTGGGCGGCATCTTGATATTCGTGGAAATCGAGCGGAGAAGCGGCCGCGATAGGCCGAGGGCCTACCTGGTACTGCAAATGCTTCTGCCCGGGGAAACAAAACCCGCCACCCCACATTCCTGGTCTCAGTTTGCAGAGAACGATGGGCACTCTCAAAGCAGCCTGAGTTGGCACAGGTGGCAGCTTGTCCCTGGGCGGCATCTTGATATTCGTGGAAATCCAGCAGGCAGCCGGCCCGTGAGGAACAAGGCCCTACCTGGTAAAGACAAAGGCTTCTGCCCGGGAAAACAAAACTCACCACTCCACGTCCCTGGTCTCAGTTTGCAGAGCTCCATGGGCACTCTCAAAGAAGCCCGAGTTGGCACAGGTGGCAGCTTGTCCCTGGGCGGCACCTTGATATTTGCTGAATTCCAGCAGGCAGACGGACGCGAAAGGCCGAGGGCCTACCTGGTATTGCAAATGCTTCTGCCCGGGGAAACAAACCCACCAGCCCACGTTCCTGGTCTCAGTCTTCAGAGCTCTGTGGGTACTCTCAAAGCAGCCTGAGTTGGCGCAGGTGGCAGCTTGTCCCTGGGCGGCATCTTGGTATTCGTGGAAATCTAGCTGGCAGACGGCGCGAGAGGAACAAGGCCCTACCTGGTATAGAGAACGTCTTCTGCCTCGGAAAACAAAACCCACCAGCCCACGTTCCTGGTCTCAGTTTGCAGAGCTCCATGGGCACTCTCAAAGCAGCCCGAGTTGGCGCAGGTGGCACCTTGTCCCTGGGCAGCATCTTGTTATTCGTGGAAATCCAGCGGACCACCGGCCGCGATGGGCCGAGTGACTACCTGGCACTGCAAATGCTTCAGCCCGGGGAAACAAAACCCACCAGCCCACGTTTTTGGTCTCAGTTTGCAGAGCTCCATGGGCACGCTCAAAGCAGCCCGAGTTGGCACAGGTGGCATCTTGTCCCTGGACGGCATCTTCAGATTCGTGGAAATCCAGCAGGCACACGGCCCCTGAGGAACAAGGCCCTACCTGGTACAGAGAAAATCTTCTGCCTCGGAAAACAAAACCCACCAGCCCACGTTCCTGGTCTCAGTTTACAGAGCTCCATGGGCACGCTCAAAGCAGCCCGAGTTGGCACAGGTGGCAGCTTGTCCCTGGGCGGCACCTTGATATTCGTGGAAATCCAGCAGGCAGCCTAACCATAAGGGACAGGGGCCTACCTTATACTGAAAAAGGCTTCTGCCCAGGGAAAAAAACCCGCCACCCCACATTCCTGGTCTCAGTTTGCAGAGAACGATGGGCACTCTCAAAGCAGCCTGAGTTGGCACAGGTGGCAGCTTGTGCCTGGGCGGCATCTTGATATTCGTGGAAATCCAGCTGGCAGATGGCCCCTGAGGAACAAGGCCCTACCTGGTACTGACAAAGGCTTCTGCCCGGGAAAACAAAACCTACCACTCCACGTTCCTGGTCTCAGTTTGCAGAGCTCCATGGGCACTCCCAAAGCAGCCCGAGTTGGCCCAGGTGGCACCTTGTCCCTGGGCGGCATCTTCAGATTCGTGGAAATCGAGCGGACAAGCGGCCGTGATAGGCCGAGGGCCTACCTGGTACTGCAAATGCTTCCGCCCGGGGAAACAAAACCCGTCACCACACATTCCTCGTCTCAGTTTGCAGAGCTCCATGGGCACTCTCAAAGCAGCCCGAGTTGGCGCAGGTGGCAGCTTGTCCCTGGGCGGCATCTTGGTATTCGTGGAAATCCAGATGGCAGACGGACCCGAAAGGCCGTGGGCCTACCTGGTACTGACAAAGGCTTCTGCCCAAGGAGAAAAAACCCACCAGTACACGTTCCTGGTCTCAGTTTGCAGAGCTCCATGGGCACTCTCAAAGCAGCCCGAGTAGGCACAGGTGGCAGCTTGTCCCTGGGGGGCACCTTGATATTTGTTGAAATCCAGAAGACCACCGGCCGCGAAAGGCCGAGGGACTACCTGGCACTGAAAATGCTTCTGCCCGGGGAAACAAACCCACCAGCCCACGTTCCTGGTCTCAGTTTTCAGAGCTCCATGGGCACTCTCAAAGCAGCCCAAGTTGGCGCGGGTGGCAGCTTGTCCCTGGGCGGCATCTTGGTATTCGTGGAAATCCAGCTGGCAGACGGAACCGAAAGGCCGAGGGCCTACCTGGTAATGACTAAGGCTTCTGCCCTAGGAGAAAAACGCACCAGTACACGTTCCTGGTCTCAGTTTGCAGAGCTCCATGGGCACTCTCAAAGCAGCTCGACTTGGCACAGGTGGCAGCTTGTCCCTGGGCGGCGTCTTCAGATTCGTGGAAATCCAGCAGGCAGCTGGCCTGTGAGGAACAAGGCCCTTCCTGGTATAGAGAAAGTCTTCTGCCTCGGAAAACAAAACCCACCAGCCCACGTTCCTGGTCTCAGTTTGCAGAGCTCCATGGGCACGCTCAAAGCAGCCCGAGTTGGCACAGGTGGCAGCTTGTCCCCAGGGAACATCTTGGTATTCGTGGAAATACAGCGGACCACCGGCCGTGATGGTCCGAGGGACTACCTGGCACTGCAAATGCTTCTGTCCGGGGAAACAAAACCCACCAGCCCACGTTCCTGGTCTCAGTTTGCAGAGCTCCATGGGCACGCTCAAAGCAGCCCGAGTTGGCACAGGTGGCAACTTGTCCCTGGGCGGCATCTTCAGATTCCTGGAAATCCAGCAGGCAGCCGGCCCGTGAGGAGCAAGGCCCTACCTGGTATAGAGAAAGTCTTCTGCCTCGGAAAACAAAACCCACCAGCCCACGTTCCTGGTTTCAGTTTGCAGAGCTCTGTGGGAACTCTCAAAGCTGCCCGAGTTGGCACGGGTGGCAGCTTGTCCATGGGCGGCATCTTGATATTCGTGGAAATCCAGCAGGCAGCCTGCCCCTAAGGAACAAGGCCCTACCTGGTACTGACAAAGGCTTCTGCCCGGGGAAAAAAAACCCACCAGCCCACGTTCCTGGTCTCAGTTTGCAGAGTTCCATGGGCACTCTCAAAGCAGCCCGAGTTGGCGCAGGTGGCAGCTTGTCCCTGGGCAGCATGTTGGTATTCGTGGAAATACAGCGGACCACCGGCCGTGATGGTCCGAGGGACTACCTGGCACTGCAAATGCTTCTGTCCGGGGAAACAAAACCCACCAGCCCACGTTCCTGGTCTCAGTTTGCAGAGCTCCATGGGCACGCTCAAAGCAGCCCGAGTTGGCACAGGTGGCACCTTGTCCCTGGGCGGCATCTTCAGATTCGTGGAAATCCAGCGGACAACCGGCCGCGATGGTCCGAGGGCCTACCTGGTACTGCAAATGCTTCAGCCCGCGGTAACAAATCCCACAACCCGGAATTCCTGGTCTCAGTTTGCAGAGCTCTGTGGGAACTCTCAAAGCGGCCCGAGTTGGCACGGGTGGCAGCTTGTCCATGGGCGGCATCTTGATATTCGTGGAAATCCAGCAGGCAGCCTGCCCCTAAGGAACAAGGCCCTACCTGGTACTGACAAAGGCTTCTGCCCGGGGAAAAAAAACCCAGCACCGCACGTACCTGGTCTCAGTTTGCAGTGCTCCATGGGCACTCTCAAAGCAGCCTGAGTTGGCACAGGTGGCAGCTTGTCCCTGGGCGGCATCTTCCGATTCGTGGAAATCCGGAAGGCAGAATGCCCGTGAGGAACAAGGCCCTACCTGGTACAGAGAAAGTCTTCTGCCTCGGAAAACAAAACCCACCACCACACATTCCTGGTATCAGTTTGCAGACCCCATGGGAACTCTCAAAGCAGCGCGAGTTGGCACGGGTGGCAGCTTGTCCCTGGGCGGCATCTTGATATTCGTGGAAATCGAGCGGAGAAGCGGCCGCGATAGGCCGAGGGCCTACCTGGTACTGCAAATGCTTCTGCCCGGGGAAACAAAACCCGCCACCCCACATTCCTGGTCTCAGTTTGCAGAGAACGATGGGCACTCTCAAAGCAGCCTGAGTTGGCACAGGTGGCAGCTTGTCCCTGGGCGGCATCTTGATATTCGTGGAAATCCAGCAGGCAGCCGGCCCGTGAGGAACAAGGCCCTACCTGGTAAAGACAAAGGCTTCTGCCCGGGAAAACAAAACTCACCACTCCACGTCCCTGGTCTCAGTTTGCAGAGCTCCATGGGCACTCTCAAAGAAGCCCGAGTTGGCACAGGTGGCAGCTTGTCCCTGGGCGGCACCTTGATATTTGCTGAATTCCAGCAGGCAGACGGACGCGAAAGGCCGAGGGCCTACCTGGTATTGCAAATGCTTCTGCCCGGGGAAACAAACCCACCAGCCCACGTACCTGGTCTCAGTCTTCAGAGCTCCGTGGGTACTCTCAAAGCACCCTGAGTTGGCGCAGGTGGCAGCTTGTCCCTGGGTGGCATCTTGGTATTCGTGGAAATCTAGCTGGCAGACGGCGCGAGAGGAACAAGGCCCTACCTGGTATAGAGAACGTCTTCTGCCTCGGAAAACAAAACCCACCAGCCCACGTTCCTGGTCTCAGTTTGCAGAGCTCCATGGGCACTCTCAAAGCAGCCCGAGTTGGCGCAGGTGGCACCTTGTCCCTGGGCAGCATGTTGGTATTCGTGGAAATCCAGCGGACCACCGGCCGCGATGGGCCGAGGGACTACCTGGCACTGCAAATGCTTCAGCCCGGGGAAACAAAACCCACCAGCCCACGTTTTTGGTCTCAGTTTGCAGAGCTCCATGGGCACTCTCAAAGCAGCCCGAGTTGGCACAGGTGGCAGCTTGTCCCTGGACGGCATCTTCAGATTCGTGGAAATCCAGCAGGCACACGGCCCCTGAGGAACAAGGCCCTACCTGGTACAGAGAAAATCTTCTGCCTCGGAAAACAAAACCCACCAGCCCACGTTCCTGGTCTCAGTTTACAGAGCTCCATGGGCACGCTCAAAGCAGCCCGAGTTGGCACAGGTGGCAGCTTGTCCCTGGGCGGCACCTTGATATTCGTGGAAATCCAGCAGGCAGCCTAACCATAAGGGACAGGGGCCTACCTTATACTGAAAAAGGCTTCTGCCCAGGGAAAAAAACCCGCCACCCCACATTCCTGGTCTCAGTTTGCAGAGAACGATGGGCACTCTCAAAGCAGCCTGAGTTGGCACAGGTGGCAGCTTGTGCCTGGGCGGCATCTTGATATTCGTGGAAATCCAGCTGGCAGATGGCCCCTGAGGAACAAGGCCCTACCTGGTACTGACAAAGGCTTCTGCCCGGGAAAACAAAACCTACCACTCCACGTTCCTGGTCTCAGTTTGCAGAGGTCCATGGGCACTCCCAAAGCAGCCCGAGTTGGCCCAGGTGGCACCTTGTCCCTGGGCGGCATCTTCAGATTCGTGGAAATCGAGCGGACAAGCGGCCGTGATAGGCCGAGGGCCTACCTGGTACTGCAAATGCTTCCGCCCGGGGAAACAAAACCCGTCACCACACATTCCTCGTCTCAGTTTGCAGAGCTCCATGGGCACTCTCAAAGCAGCCCGAGTTGGCGCAGGTGGCAGCTTGTCCCTGGGCGGCATCTTTAGATTCGTGGAAATCCAGATGGCAGACGGACCCGAAAGGCCGTGGGCCTACCTGGTACTGACAAAGGCTTCTGCCCAAGGAGAAAAAACCCACCAGTACACGTTCCTGGTCTCAGTTTGCAGAGCTCCATGGGCACTCTCAAAGCAGCCCGAGTAGGCACAGGTGGCAGCTTGTCCCTGGGGGGCACCTTGATATTTGTTGAAATCCAGAAGACCACCGGCCGCGAAAGGCCGAGGGACTACCTGGCACTGAAAATGCTTCTGCCCGGGGAAACAAACCCACCAGCCCACGTTCCTGGTCTCAGTTTTCAGAGCTCCATGGGCACTCTCAAAGCAGCCCAAGTTGGCGCGGGTGGCAGCTTGTCCCTGGGCGGCATCTTGGTATTCGTGGAAATCCAGCTGGCAGACGGAACCGAAAGGCCGAGGGCCTACCTGGTAATGACTAAGGCTTCTGCCCTAGGAGAAAAACGCACCAGTACACGTTCCTGGTCTCAGTTTGCAGAGCTCCATGGGCACTCTCAAAGCAGCTCGACTTGGCACAGGTGGCAGCTTGTCCCTGGGCGGCGTCTTCAGATTCGTGGAAATCCAGCAGGCAGCTGGCCTGTGAGGAACAAGGCCCTTCCTGGTATAGAGAAAGTCTTCTGCCTCGGAAAACAAAACCCACCAGCCCACGTTCCTGGTCTCAGTTTGCAGAGCTCCATGGGCACGCTCAAAGCAGCCCGAGTTGGCACAGGTGGCAGCTTGTCCCCAGGGAACATCTTGGTATTCGTGGAAATACAGCGGACCATCGGCCGTGATGGTCCGAGGGACTACCTGGCACTGCAAATGCTTCTGTCCGGGGAAACAAAACCCACCAGCCCACGTTCCTGGTCTCAGTTTGCAGAGCTCCATGGGCACGCTCAAAGCAGCCCGAGTTGGCACAGGTGGCAACTTGTCCCTGGGCGGCATCTTCAGATTCCTGGAAATCCAGCAGGCAGCCGGCCCGTGAGGAGCAAGGCCCTACCTGGTATAGAGAAAGTCTTCTGCCTCGGAAAACAAAACCCACCAGCCCACGTTCCTGGTTTCAGTTTGCAGAGCTCTGTGGGAACTCTCAAAGCTGCCCGAGTTGGCACGGGTGGCAGCTTGTCCATGGGCGGCATCTTGATATTCGTGGAAATCCAGCAGGCAGCCTGCCCCTAAGGAACAAGGCCCTACCTGGTACTGACAAAGGCTTCTGCCCGGGGAAAAAAAACCCACCAGCCCACGTTCCTGGTCTCAGTTTGCAGAGTTCCATGGGCACTCTCAAAGCAGCCCGAGTTGGCGCAGGTGGCAGCTTGTCCCTGGGCAGCATGTTGGTATTCGTGGAAATACAGCGGTCCACCGGCCGTGATGGTCCGAGGGACTACCTGGCACTGCAAATGCTTCTGTCCGGGGAAACAAAACCCACCAGCCCACGTTCCTGGTCTCAGTTTGCAGAGCTCCATGGGCACGCTCAAAGCAGCCCGAGTTGGCACAGGTGGCACCTTGTCCCTGGGCGGCATCTTCAGATTCGTGGAAATCCAGCAGGCAGCCGGCCCGTGAGGAGCAAGGCCCTACCTGGTATAGAGAAAGTCTTCTGCCTCGGAAAACATAACCCACCAGCCCACGTTCCTGGTCTCAGTTTGCAGAGCTCCATGGGCACTCTCAAAGCAGCCCGAGTTGGCGCAGGTGGCAGCTTGTCCCTGGGCGGCATCTTGGTATTCGTGGAAATCCAGCTGGCAGATGGCCCCTGAGGAACAAGGCCCTACCTGGTACTGACAAAGGCTTCTGCCCGGGAAAACAAAACCCACCAGCCCACGTTCCTGGTCTCAGGTTGCAGAGCTCCATGGGCACTCTCAAAGCAGCCCAAGTTGGCACAGGTGGCAGCTTGTCCCTGGGAGGCATCTTTAGATTCGTGGAAATCCAGCAGGCAGCCGGCCCGTGAGGAGCAAGGCCCTACCTGGTATAGAGAAAGTCTTCTGCCTCGGAAAACAAAACCCACCAGCCCACGTTCCTGGTCTCAGTTTGCAGAGCTCCATGGGCACTCTCAAAGCAGCCCGAGTTGGCGCAGGTGGCAGCTTGTCCCTGGGCGGCATCTTGGTATTCGTGGAAATCCAGCTGGCAGATGGCCCCTGAGGAACAAGGCCCTACCTGGTACTGACAAAGGCTTCTGCCCGGGAAAACAAAACCCACCAGCCCACGTTCCTGGTCTCAGTTTGCAGAGCTCCATGGGCACTCTCAAAGCAGCCCAAGTTGGCACAGGTGGCAGCTTGTCCCTGGGCGGCATCTTTAGATTCGTGGAAATCCAGCAGGCAGCTGGCCACAAAAGGCCGAGGGCTTACCTGGTATTGACAATGGCTTCGTCCTAGGGAAACAAAACCCACCAGCCCACGTTCCTGGTCTCAGTTTGCAGAGCTTCATGGGCACTCTCAAAGCAGCCTGAGTTGGCCCAGGTGGCAGCTTGTCCCTGGGCGGCATCTTCAGATTCGTGGAAATCCAGCGGACAACCGGCCGCGATGGTCCGAGGGCCTACCTGGTACTGCAAATGCTTCAGCCCGCGGTAACAAATCCCACAACCCGGAATTCCTGGTCTCAGTTTGCAGAGCTCTGTGGGAACTCTCAAAGCGGCCCGAGTTGGCACGGGTGGCAGCTTGTCCATGGGCGGCATCTTGATATTCGTGGAAATCCAGCAGGCAGCCTGCCCCTAAGGAACAAGGCCCTACCTGGTACTGACAAAGGCTTCTGCCCGGGGAAAAAAAACCCAGCACCGCACGTACCTGGTCTCAGTTTGCAGTGCTCCATGGGCACTCTCAAAGCAGCCTGAGTTGGCACAGGTGGCAGCTTGTCCCTGGGCGGCATCTTCCGATTCGTGGAAATCCGGAAGGCAGAATGCCCGTGAGGAACAAGGCCCTACCTGGTACAGAGAAAGTCTTCTGCCTCGGAAAACAAAACCCACCACCACACATTCCTGGTATCAGTTTGCAGACCCCATGGGAACTCTCAAAGCAGCGCGAGTTGGCACGGGTGGCAGCTTGTCCCTGGGCGGCATCTTGATATTCGTGGAAATCGAGCGGAGAAGCGGCCGCGATAGGCCGAGGGCCTACCTGGTACTGCAAATGCTTCTGCCCGGGGAAACAAAACCCGCCACCCCACATTCCTGGTCTCAGTTTGCAGAGAACGATGGGCACTCTCAAAGCAGCCTGAGTTGGCACAGGTGGCAGCTTGTCCCTGGGCGGCATCTTGATATTCGTGGAAATCCAGCAGGCAGCCGGCCCGTGAGGAACAAGGCCCTACCTGGTAAAGACAAAGGCTTCTGCCCGGGAAAACAAAACTCACCACTCCACGTCCCTGGTCTCAGTTTGCAGAGCTCCATGGGCACTCTCAAAGAAGCCCGAGTTGGCACAGGTGGCAGCTTGTCCCTGGGCGGCACCTTGATATTTGCTGAATTCCAGCAGGCAGACGGACGCGAAAGGCCGAGGGCCTACCTGGTATTGCAAATGCTTCTGCCCGGGGAAACAAACCCACCAGCCCACGTTCCTGGTCTCAGTCTTCAGAGCTCCGTGGGTACTCTCAAAGCAGCCTGAGTTGGCGCAGGTGGCAGCTTGTCCCTGGGCGGCATCTTGGTATTCGTGGAAATCTAGCTGGCAGACGGCGCGAGAGGAACAAGGCCCTACCTGGTATAGAGAACGTCTTCTGCCTCGGAAAACAAAACCCACCAGCCCACGTTCCTGGTCTCAGTTTGCAGAGCTCCATGGGCACTCTCAAAGCAGCCCGAGTTGGCGCAGGTGGCACCTTGTCCCTGGGCAGCATCTTGTTATTCGTGGAAATCCAGCGGACCACCGGCCGCGATGGGCCGAGGGCCTACCTGGCACTGCAAATGCTTCAGCCCGGGGAAACAAAACCCACCAGCCCACGTTTTTGGTCTCAGTTTGCAGAGCTCCATGGGCACGCTCAAAGCAGCCCGAGTTGGCACAGGTGGCAGCTTGTCCCTGGACGGCATCTTCAGATTCGTGGAAATCCAGCAGGCACACGGCCCCTGAGGAACAAGGCCCTACCTGGTACAGAGAAAATCTTCTGCCTCGGAAAACAAAACCCACCAGCCCACGTTCCTGGTCTCAGTTTACAGAGCTCCATGGGCACGCTCAAAGCAGCCCGAGTTGGCACAGGTGGCAGCTTGTCCCTGGGCGGCACCTTGATATTCGTGGAAATCCAGCAGGCAGCCTAACCATAAGGGACAGGGGCCTACCTTATACTGAAAAAGGCTTCTGCCCAGGGAAAAAAACCCGCCACCCCACATTCCTGGTCTCAGTTTGCAGAGAACGATGGGCACTCTCAAAGCAGCCTGAGTTGGCACAGGTGGCAGCTTGTGCCTGGGCGGCATCTTGATATTCGTGGAAATCCAGCTGGCAGATGGCCCCTGAGGAACAAGGCCCTACCTGGTACTGACAAAGGCTTCTGCCCGGGAAAACAAAACCTACCACTCCACGTTCCTGGTCTCAGTTTGCAGAGCTCCATGGGCACTCCCAAAGCAGCCCGAGTTGGCCCAGGTGGCACCTTGTCCCTGGGCGGCATCTTCAGATTCGTGGAAATCGAGCGGACAAGCGGCCGTGATAGGCCGAGGGCCTACCTGGTACTGCAAATGCTTCCGCCCGGGGAAACAAAACCCGTCACCACACATTCCTCGTCTCAGTTTGCAGAGCTCCATGGGCACTCTCAAAGCAGCCCGAGTTGGCGCAGGTGGCAGCTTGTCCCTGGGCGGCATCTTGGTATTCGTGGAAATCCAGATGGCAGACGGACCCGAAAGGCCGTGGGCCTACCTGGTACTGACAAAGGCTTCTGCCCAAGGAGAAAAAACCCACCAGTACACGTTCCTGGTCTCAGTTTGCAGAGCTCCATGGGCACTCTCAAAGCAGCCCGAGTAGGCACAGGTGGCAGCTTGTCCCTGGGGGGCACCTTGATATTTGTTGAAATCCAGAAGACCACCGGCCGCGAAAGGCCGAGGGACTACCTGGCACTGAAAATGCTTCTGCCCGGGGAAACAAACCCACCAGCCCACGTTCCTGGTCTCAGTTTTCAGAGCTCCATGGGCACTCTCAAAGCAGCCCAAGTTGGCGCGGGTGGCAGCTTGTCCCTGGGCGGCATCTTGGTATTCGTGGAAATCCAGCTGGCAGACGGAACCGAAAGGCCGAGGGCCTACCTGGTAATGACTAAGGCTTCTGCCCTAGGAGAAAAACGCACCAGTACACGTTCCTGGTCTCAGTTTGCAGAGCTCCATGGGCACTCTCAAAGCAGCTCGACTTGGCACAGGTGGCAGCTTGTCCCTGGGCGGCGTCTTCAGATTCGTGGAAATCCAGCAGGCAGCTGGCCTGTGAGGAACAAGGCCCTTCCTGGTATAGAGAAAGTCTTCTGCCTCGGAAAACAAAACCCACCAGCCCACGTTCCTGGTCTCAGTTTGCAGAGCTCCATGGGCACGCTCAAAGCAGCCCGAGTTGGCACAGGTGGCAGCTTGTCCCCAGGGAACATCTTGGTATTCGTGGAAATACAGCGGACCACCGGCCGTGATGGTCCGAGGGACTACCTGGCACTGCAAATGCTTCTGTCCGGGGAAACAAAACCCACCAGCCCACGTTCCTGGTCTCAGTTTGCAGAGCTCCATGGGCACTCTCAAAGCAGCCCGAGTTGGCGCAGGTGGCAGCTTGTCCCTGGGCGGCATCTTGGTATTCGTGGAAATCCAGCTGGCAGATGGCCCCTGAGGAACAAGGCCCTACCTGGTACTGACAAAGGCTTCTGCCCGGGAAAACAAAACCCACCAGCCCACGTTCCTGGTCTCAGGTTGCAGAGCTCCATGGGCACTCTCAAAGCAGCCCAAGTTGGCACAGGTGGCAGCTTGTCCCTGGGCGGCATCTTTAGATTCGTGGAAATCCAGCAGGCAGCTGGCCACAAAAGGCCGAGGGCTTACCTGGTATTGACAATGGCTTCGTCCTAGGGAAACAAAACCCACCAGCCCACGTTCCTGGTCTCAGTTTGCAGAGCTTCATGGGCACTCTCAAAGCAGCCTGAGTTGGCCCAGGTGGCAGCTTGTCCCTGGGCGGCATCTTCAGATTCGTGGAAATCCAGCGGACAACCGGCCGCGATGGTCCGAGGGCCTACCTGGTACTGCAAATGCTTCAGCCCGCGGTAACAAATCCCACAACCCGGAATTCCTGGTCTCAGTTTGCAGAGCTCTGTGGGAACTCTCAAAGCGGCCCGAGTTGGCACGGGTGGCAGCTTGTCCATGGGCGGCATCTTGATATTCGTGGAAATCCAGCAGGCAGCCTGCCCCTAAGGAACAAGGCCCTACCTGGTACTGACAAAGGCTTCTGCCCGGGAAAACAAAACCCACCAGCCCACGTTCCTGGTCTCAGGTTGCAGAGCTCCATGGGCACTCTCAAAGCAGCCCAAGTTGGCACAGGTGGCAGCTTGTCCCTGGGCGGCATCTTTAGATTCGTGGAAATCCAGCAGGCAGCTGGCCACAAAAGGCCGAGGGCTTACCTGGTATTGACAATGGCTTCGTCCTAGGGAAACAAAACCCACCAGCCCACGTTCCTGGTCTCAGTTTGCAGAGCTTCATGGGCACTCTCAAAGCAGCCTGAGTTGGCCCAGGTGGCAGCTTGTCCCTGGGCGGCATCTTCAGATTCGTGGAAATCCAGCGGACAACCGGCCGCGATGGTCCGAGGGCCTACCTGGTACTGCAAATGCTTCAGCCCGCGGTAACAAATCCCACAACCCGGAATTCCTGGTCTCAGTTTGCAGAGCTCTGTGGGAACTCTCAAAGCGGCCCGAGTTGGCACGGGTGGCAGCTTGTCCATGGGCGGCATCTTGATATTCGTGGAAATCCAGCAGGCAGCCTGCCCCTAAGGAACAAGGCCCTACCTGGTACTGACAAAGGCTTCTGCCCGGGGAAAAAAAACCCAGCACCGCACGTACCTGGTCTCAGTTTGCAGTGCTCCATGGGCACTCTCAAAGCAGCCTGAGTTGGCACAGGTGGCAGCTTGTCCCTGGGCGGCATCTTCCGATTCGTGGAAATCCGGAAGGCAGAATGCCCGTGAGGAACAAGGCCCTACCTGGTACAGAGAAAGTCTTCTGCCTCGGAAAACAAAACCCACCACCACACATTCCTGGTATCAGTTTGCAGACCCCATGGGAACTCTCAAAGCAGCGCGAGTTGGCACGGGTGGCAGCTTGTCCCTGGGCGGCATCTTGATATTCGTGGAAATCGAGCGGAGAAGCGGCCGCGATAGGCCGAGGGCCTACCTGGTACTGCAAATGCTTCTGCCCGGGGAAACAAAACCCGCCACCCCACATTCCTGGTCTCAGTTTGCAGAGAACGATGGGCACTCTCAAAGCAGCCTGAGTTGGCACAGGTGGCAGCTTGTCCCTGGGCGGCATCTTGATATTCGTGGAAATCCAGCAGGCAGCCGGCCCGTGAGGAACAAGGCCCTACCTGGTAAAGACAAAGGCTTCTGCCCGGGAAAACAAAACTCACCACTCCACGTCCCTGGTCTCAGTTTGCAGAGCTCCATGGGCACTCTCAAAGAAGCCCGAGTTGGCACAGGTGGCAGCTTGTCCCTGGGCGGCACCTTGATATTTGCTGAATTCCAGCAGGCAGACGGACGCGAAAGGCCGAGGGCCTACCTGCTATTGCAAATGCTTCTGCCCGGGGAAACAAACCCACCAGCCCACGTTCCTGGTCTCAGTCTTCAGAGCTCCGTGGGTACTCTCAAAGCACCCTGAGTTGGCGCAGGTGGCAGCTTGTCCCTGGGCGGCATCTTGGTATTCGTGGAAATCTAGCTGGCAGACGGCGCGAGAGGAACAAGGCCCTACCTGGTATAGAGAACGTCTTCTGCCTCGGAAAACAAAACCCACCAGCCCACGTTCCTGGTCTCAGTTTGCAGAGCTCCATGGGCACTCTCAAAGCAGCCCGAGTTGGCGCAGGTGGCACCTTGTCCCTGGGCAGCATCTTGTTATTCGTGGAAATCCAGCGGACCACCGGCCGCGATGGGCCGAGGGACTACCTGGCACTGCAAATGCTTCAGCCCGGGGAAACAAAACCCACCAGCCCACGTTTTTGGTCTCAGTTTGCAGAGCTCCATGGGCACTCTCAAAGCAGCCCGAGTTGGCACAGGTGGCAGCTTGTCCCTGGACGGCATCTTCAGATTCGTGGAAATCCAGCAGGCACACGGCCCCTGAGGAACAAGGCCCTACCTGGTACAGAGAAAATCTTCTGCCTCGGAAAACAAAACCCACCAGCCCACGTTCCTGGTCTCAGTTTACAGAGCTCCATGGGCACGCTCAAAGCAGCCCGAGTTGGCACAGGTGGCAGCTTGTCCCTGGGCGGCACCTTGATATTCGTGGAAATCCAGCAGGCAGCCTAACCATAAGGGACAGGGGCCTACCTTATACTGAAAAAGGCTTCTGCCCAGGGAAAAAAAACCCGCCACCCCACATTCCTGGTCTCAGTTTGCAGAGAACGATGGGCACTCTCAAAGCAGCCTGAGTTGGCACAGGTGGCAGCTTGTGCCTGGGCGGCATCTTGATATTCGTGGAAATCCAGCTGGCAGATGGCCCCTGAGGAACAAGGCCCTACCTGGTACTGACAAAGGCTTCTGCCCGGGAAAACAAAACCTACCACTCCACGTTCCTGGTCTCAGTTTGCAGAGCTCCATGGGCACTCCCAAAGCAGCCCGAGTTGGCCCAGGTGGCACCTTGTCCCTGGGCGGCATCTTCAGATTCGTGGAAATCGAGCGGACAAGCGGCCGTGATAGGCCGAGGGCCTACCTGGTACTGCAAATGCTTCCGCCCGGGGAAACAAAACCCGTCACCACACATTCCTCGTCTCAGTTTGCAGAGCTCCATGGGCACTCTCAAAGCACCCTGAGTTGGCGCAGGTGGCAGCTTGTCCCTGGGCGGCATCTTGGTATTCGTGGAAATCCAGATGGCAGACGGACCCGAAAGGCCGTGGGCCTACCTGGTACTGACAAAGGCTTCTGCCCAAGGAGAAAAAACCCACCAGTACACGTTCCTGGTCTCAGTTTGCAGAGCTCCATGGGCACTCTCAAAGCAGCCCGAGTAGGCACAGGTGGCAGCTTGTCCCTGGGGGGCACCTTGATATTTGTTGAAATCCAGAAGACCACCGGCCGCGAAAGGCCGAGGGACTACCTGGCACTGAAAATGCTTCTGCCCGGGGAAACAAACCCACCAGCCCACGTTCCTGGTCTCAGTTTTCAGAGCTCCATGGGCACTCTCAAAGCAGCCCAAGTTGGCGCGGGTGGCAGCTTGTCCCTGGGCGGCATCTTGGTATTCGTGGAAATCCAGCTGGCAGACGGAACCGAAAGGCCGAGGGCCTACCTGGTAATGACTAAGGCTTCTGCCCTAGGAGAAAAACGCACCAGTACACGTTCCTGGTCTCAGTTTGCAGAGCTCCATGGGCACTCTCAAAGCAGCTCGACTTGGCACAGGTGGCAGCTTGTCCCTGGGTGGCGTCTTCAGATTCGTGGAAATCCAGCAGGCAGCTGGCCTGTGAGGAACAAGGCCCTTCCTGGTATAGAGAAAGTCTTCTGCCTCGGAAAACAAAACCCACCAGCCCACGTTCCTGGTCTCAGTTTGCAGAGCTCCATGGGCACGCTCAAAGCAGCCCGAGTTGGCACAGGTGGCAGCTTGTCCCCAGGGAACATCTTGGTATTCGTGGAAATACAGCGGACCACCGGCCGTGATGGTCCGAGGGACTACCTGGCACTGCAAATGCTTCTGTCCGGGGAAACAAAACCCACCAGCCCACGTTCCTGGTCTCAGTTTGCAGAGCTCCATGGGCACGCTCAAAGCAGCCCGAGTTGGCACAGGTGGCAACTTGTCCCTGGGCGGCATCTTCAGATTCCTGGAAATCCAGCAGGCAGCCGGCCCGTGAGGAGCAAGGCCCTACCTGGTATAGAGAAAGTCTTCTGCCTCGGAAAACAAAACCCACCAGCCCACGTTCCTGGTTTCAGTTTGCAGAGCTCTGTGGGAACTCTCAAAGCTGCCCGAGTTGGCACGGGTGGCAGCTTGTCCATGGGCGGCATCTTGATATTCGTGGAAATCCAGCAGGCAGCCTGCCCCTAAGGAACAAGGCCCTACCTGGTACTGACAAAGGCTTCTGCCCGGGGAAAAAAAACCCACCAGCCCACGTTCCTGGTCTCAGTTTGCAGAGTTCCATGGGCACTCTCAAAGCAGCCCGAGTTGGCGCAGGTGGCAGCTTGTCCCTGGGCAGCATGTTGGTATTCGTGGAAATACAGCGGACCACCGGCCGTGATGGTCCGAGGGACTACCTGGCACTGCAAATGCTTCTGTCCGGGGAAACAAAACCCACCAGCCCACGTTCCTGGTCTCAGTTTGCAGAGCTCCATGGGCACGCTCAAAGCAGCCCGAGTTGGCACAGGTGGCACCTTGTCCCTGGGCGGCATCTTCAGATTCGTGGAAATCCAGCAGGCAGCCGGCCCGTGAGGAGCAAGGCCCTACCTGGTATAGAGAAAGTCTTCTGCCTCGGAAAACAAAACCCACCAGCCCACGTTCCTGGTCTCAGTTTGCAGAGCTCCATGGGCACTCTCAAAGCAGCCCGAGTTGGCGCAGGTGGCAGCTTGTCCCTGGGCGGCATCTTGGTATTCGTGGAAATCCAGCTGGCAGATGGCCCCTGAGGAACAAGGCCCTACCTGGTACTGACAAAGGCTTCTGCCCGGGAAAACAAAACCCACCAGCCCACGTTCCTGGTCTCAGGTTGCAGAGCTCCATGGGCACTCTCAAAGCAGCCCAAGTTGGCACAGGTGGCAGCTTGTCCCTGGGCGGCATCTTTAGATTCGTGGAAATCCAGCAGGCAGCTGGCCACAAAAGGCCGAGGGCTTACCTGGTATTGACAATGGCTTCGTCCTAGGGAAACAAAACCCACCAGCCCACGTTCCTGGTCTCAGTTTGCAGAGCTTCATGGGCACTCTCAAAGCAGCCTGAGTTGGCCCAGGTGGCAGCTTGTCCCTGGGCGGCATCTTCAGATTCGTGGAAATCCAGCGGACAACCGGCCGCGATGGTCCGAGGGCCTACCTGGTACTGCAAATGCTTCAGCCCGCGGTAACAAATCCCACAACCCGGAATTCCTGGTCTCAGTTTGCAGAGCTCTGTGGGAACTCTCAAAGCGGCCCGAGTTGGCACGGGTGGCAGCTTGTCCATGGGCGGCATCTTGATATTCGTGGAAATCCAGCAGGCAGCCTGCCCCTAAGGAACAAGGCCCTACCTGGTACTGACAAAGGCTTCTGCCCGGGGAAAAAAAACCCAGCACCGCACGTACCTGGTCTCAGTTTGCAGTGCTCCATGGGCACTCTCAAAGCAGCCTGAGTTGGCACAGGTGGCAGCTTGTCCCTGGGCGGCATCTTCCGATTCGTGGAAATCCGGAAGGCAGAATGCCCGTGAGGAACAAGGCCCTACCTGGTACAGAGAAAGTCTTCTGCCTCGGAAAACAAAACCCACCACCACACATTCCTGGTATCAGTTTGCAGACCCCATGGGAACTCTCAAAGCAGCGCGAGTTGGCACGGGTGGCAGCTTGTCCCTGGGCGGCATCTTGATATTCGTGGAAATCGAGCGGAGAAGCGGCCGCGATAGGCCGAGGGCCTACCTGGTACTGCAAATGCTTCTGCCCGGGGAAACAAAACCCGCCACCCCACATTCCTGGTCTCAGTTTGCAGAGAACGATGGGCACTCTCAAAGCAGCCTGAGTTGGCACAGGTGGCAGCTTGTCCCTGGGCGGCATCTTGATATTCGTGGAAATCCAGCAGGCAGCCGGCCCGTGAGGAACAAGGCCCTACCTGGTAAAGACAAAGGCTTCTGCCCGGGAAAACAAAACTCACCACTCCACGTCCCTGGTCTCAGTTTGCAGAGCTCCATGGGCACTCTCAAAGAAGCCCGAGTTGGCACAGGTGGCAGCTTGTCCCTGGGCGGCACCTTGATATTTGCTGAATTCCAGCAGGCAGACGGACGCGAAAGGCCGAGGGCCTACCTGGTATTGCAAATGCTTCTGCCCGGGGAAACAAACCCACCAGCCCACGTTCCTGGTCTCAGTCTTCAGAGCTCCGTGGGTACTCTCAAAGCAGCCTGAGTTGGCGCAGGTGGCAGCTTGTCCCTGGGCGGCATCTTGGTATTCGTGGAAATCTAGCTGGCAGACGGCGCGAGAGGAACAAGGCCCTACCTGGTATAGAGAACGTCTTCTGCCTCGGAAAACAAAACCCACCAGCCGACGTTCCTGGTCTCAGTTTGCAGAGCTCCATGGGCACTCTCAAAGCAGCCCGAGTTGGCGCAGGTGGCACCTTGTCCCTGGGCAGCATCTTGTTATTCGTGGAAATCCAGCGGACCACCGGCCGCGATGGGCCGAGGGACTACCTGGCACTGCAAATGCTTCAGCCCGGGGAAACAAAACCCACCAGCCCACGTTTTTGGTCTCAGTTTGCAGAGCTCCATGGGCACGCTCAAAGCAGCCCGACTTGGCACAGGTGGCAGCTTGTCCCTGGACGGCATCTTCAGATTCGTGGAAATCCAGCAGGCACACGGCCCCTGAGGAACAAGGCCCTACCTGGTACAGAGAAAATCTTCTGCCTCGGAAAACAAAACCCACCAGCCCACGTTCCTGGTCTCAGTTTACAGAGCTCCATGGGCACGCTCAAAGCAGCCCGAGTTGGCACAGGTGGCAGCTTGTCCCTGGGCGGCACCTTGATATTCGTGGAAATCCAGCAGGCAGCCTAACCATAAGGGACAGGGGCCTACCTTATACTGAAAAAGGCTTCTGCCCAGGGAAAAAAACCCGCCACCCCACATTCCTGGTCTCAGTTTGCAGAGAACGATGGGCACTCTCAAAGCAGCCTGAGTTGGCACAGGTGGCAGCTTGTGCCTGGGCGGCATCTTGATATTCGTGGAAATCCAGCTGGCAGATGGCCCCTGAGGAACAAGGCCCTACCTGGTACTGACAAAGGCTTCTGCCCGGGAAAACAAAACCTACCACTCCACGTTCCTGGTCTCAGTTTGCAGAGCTCCATGGGCACTCCCAAAGCAGCCCGAGTTGGCCCAGGTGGCACCTTGTCCCTGGGCGGCATCTTCAGATTCGTGGAAATCGAGCGGACAAGCGGCCGTGATAGGCCGAGGGCCTACCTGGTACTGCAAATGCTTCCGCCCGGGGAAACAAAACCCGTCACCACACATTCCTCGTCTCAGTTTGCAGAGCTCCATGGGCACTCTCAAAGCAGCCCGAGTTGGCGCAGGTGGCAGCTTGTCCCTGGGCGGCATCTTGGTATTCGTGGAAATCCAGATGGCAGACGGACCCGAAAGGCCGTGGGCCTACCTGGTACTGACAAAGGCTTCTGCCCAAGGAGAAAAAACCCACCAGTACACGTTCCTGGTCTCAGTTTGCAGAGCTCCATGGGCACTCTCAAAGCAGCCCGAGTAGGCACAGGTGGCAGCTTGTCCCTGGGGGGCACCTTGATATTTGTTGAAATCCAGAAGACCACCGGCCGCGAAAGGCCGAGGGACTACCTGGCACTGAAAATGCTTCTGCCCGGGGAAACAAACCCACCAGCCCACGTTCCTGGTCTCAGTTTTCAGAGCTCCATGGGCACTCTCAAAGCAGCCCAAGTTGGCACAGGTGGCAGCTTGTCCCTGGGCGGCATCTTGATATTCGTGGAAATCCAGCAGGCAGCCGGCCCGTGAGGAACAAGGCCCTACCTGGTAAAGACAAAGGCTTCTGCCCGGGAAAACAAAACTCACCACTCCACGTCCCTGGTCTCAGTTTGCAGAGCTCCATGGGCACTCTCAAAGAAGCCCGAGTTGGCACAGGTGGCAGCTTGTCCCTGGGCGGCACCTTGATATTTGCTGAATTCCAGCAGGCAGACGGACGCGAAAGGCCGAGGGCCTACCTGGTATTGCAAATGCTTCTGCCCGGGGAAACAAACCCACCAGCCCACGTTCCTGGTCTCAGTCTTCAGAGCTCCGTGGGTACTCTCAAAGCAGCCTGAGTTGGCGCAGGTGGCAGCTTGTCCCTGGGCGGCATCTTCAGATTCGTGGAAATCTAGCTGGCAGACGGCGCGAGAGGAACAAGGCCCTACCTGGTATAGAGAACGTCTTCTGCCTCGGAAAACAAAACCCACCAGCCGACGTTCCTGGTCTCAGTTTGCAGAGCTCCATGGGCACTCTCAAAGCAGCCCGAGTTGGCGCAGGTGGCACCTTGTCCCTGGGCAGCATCTTGTTATTCGTGGAAATCCAGCGGACCACCGGCCGCGATGGGCCGAGGGACTACCTGGCACTGCAAATGCTTCAGCCCGGGGAAACAAAACCCACCAGCCCACGTTTTTGGTCTCAGTTTGCAGAGCTCCATGGGCACGCTCAAAGCAGCCCGAGTTGGCACAGGTGGCAGCTTGTCCCTGGACGGCATCTTCAGATTCGTGGAAATCCAGCAGGCACACGGCCCCTGAGGAACAAGGCCCTACCTGGTACAGAGAAAATCTTCTGCCTCGGAAAACAAAACCCACCAGCCCACGTTCCTGGTCTCAGTTTACAGAGCTCCATGGGCACGCTCAAAGCAGCCCGAGTTGGCACAGGTGGCAGCTTGTCCCTGGGCGGCACCTTGATATTCGTGGAAATCCAGCAGGCAGCCTAACCATAAGGGACAGGGGCCTACCTTATACTGAAAAAGGCTTCTGCCCAGGGAAAAAAACCCGCCACCCCACATTCCTGGTCTCAGTTTGCAGAGAACGATGGGCACTCTCAAAGCAGCCTGAGTTGGCACAGGTGGCAGCTTGTGCCTGGGCGGCATCTTGATATTCGTGGAAATCCAGCTGGCAGATGGCCCCTGAGGAACAAGGCCCTACCTGGTACTGACAAAGGCTTCTGCCCGGGAAAACAAAACCTACCACTCCACGTTCCTGGTCTCAGTTTGCAGAGCTCCATGGGCACTCCCAAAGCAGCCCGAGTTGGCACAGGTGGCACCTTGTCCCTGGGCGGCATCTTCAGATTCGTGGAAATCGAGCGGACAAGCGGCCGTGATAGGCCGAGGGCCTACCTGGTACTGCAAATGCTTCCGCCCGGGGAAACAAAACCCGTCACCACACATTCCTCGTCTCAGTTTGCAGAGCTCCATGGGCACTCTCAAAGCAGCCCGAGTTGGCGCAGGTGGCAGCTTGTCCCTGGGCGGCATCTTGGTATTCGTGGAAATCCAGATGGCAGACGGACCCGAAAGGCCGTGGGCCTACCTGGTACTGACAAAGGCTTCTGCCCAAGGAGAAAAAACCCACCAGTACACGTTCCTGGTCTCAGTTTGCAGAGCTCCATGGGCACTCTCAAAGCAGCCCGAGTAGGCACAGGTGGCAGCTTGTCCCTGGGGGGCACCTTGATATTTGTTGAAATCCAGAAGACCACCGGCCGCGAAAGGCCGAGGGACTACCTGGCACTGAAAATGCTTCTGCCCGGGGAAACAAACCCACCAGCCCACGTTCCTGGTCTCAGTTTTCAGAGCTCCATGGGCACTCTCAAAGCAGCCCAAGTTGGCGCGGGTGGCAGCTTGTCCCTGGGCGGCATCTTGGTATTCGTGGAAATCCAGCTGGCAGACGGAACCGAAAGGCCGAGGGCCTACCTGGTAATGACTAAGGCTTCTGCCCTAGGAGAAAAACGCACCAGTACACGTTCCTGGTCTCAGTTTGCAGAGCTCCATGGGCACTCTCAAAGCAGCTCGACTTGGCACAGGTGGCAGCTTGTCCCTGGGCGGCGTCTTCAGATTCGTGGAAATCCAGCAGGCAGCTGGCCTGTGAGGAACAAGGCCCTTCCTGGTATAGAGAAAGTCTTCTGCCTCGGAAAACAAAACCCACCAGCCCACGTTCCTGGTCTCAGTTTGCAGAGCTCCATGGGCACGCTCAAAGCAGCCCGAGTTGGCACAGGTGGCAGCTTGTCCCCAGGGAACATCTTGGTATTCGTGGAAATACAGCGGACCACCGGCCTTGATGGTCCGAGGGACTACCTGGCACTGCAAATGCTTCTGTCCGGGGAAACAAAACCCACCAGCCCACGTTCCTGGTCTCAGTTTGCAGAGCTCCATGGGCACGCTCAAAGCAGCCCGAGTTGGCACAGGTGGCACCTTGTCCCTGGGCGGCATCTTCAGATTCCTGGAAATCCAGCAGGCAGCCGGCCCGTGAGGAGCAAGGCCCTA
>NW_024037495.1:0-25298 GCF_015832195.1 Motacilla alba alba
AGCTGTGCCAACTCGGGCTGCTTTGAGAGTGCCCATGGAGCTCTGCAAACTGAGACCAGGAACGTGGGCTGGTGAGTTTTGCTTACCGGGGCAGAAGCCTTTTTGTGTACCAGGTAGGCCCTCGGCCCTTAGGGGCCGGCTGCCTGCTGGATTTCCGCGAATCCGAAGATGCCGCCCAGGGACAAGCTGCCACCTGTGCCAACTCGGGCTGCTTTGAGAGTGCCCATGGAGCTCTGCAAACTGAGACCAGGAACGTGGGCTGGTGAGTTTTGCTTACCGGGGCAGAAGCCTTTTTGTGTACCAGGTAGGCCCTCGGCCCTTAGGGGCCGGCTGGCTGCTGGATTTCCGCGAATCCGAAGATGCCGCCCAGGGACAAGCTGCCACCTGTGCCAACTCGGGCTGCTTTGAGAGTGCCCATGGAGCTCTGCAAACTGAGACCAGGAACGTGGGGTGGTGAGTTTTGCTTACCGGGGCAGAAGCCTTTTTGTGTACCAGGTAGGCCCTCGGCCCTTAGGGGCCGGCTGCCTGCTGGATTTCCGCGAATCCGAAGATGCCGCCCAGGGACAAGCTGCCACCTGTGCCAACTCGGGCTGCTTTGAGAGTGCCCATGGAGCTCTGCAAACTGACACCAGGAACGTGGGCTGGTGAGTTTTGCTTACCGGAGCAGAAGCCTTTTTGTGTACCAGGTAGGCCCTCGGCCCTTAGGGGCCGGCTGCCTGCTGGATTTCCGCGAATCCGAAGATGCCGCCCAGGGACAAGCTGCCACCTGTGCCAACTCGGGCTGCTTTGAGAGTGCCCATGGAGCTCTGCAAACTGACACCAGGAACGTGGGCTGGTGAGTTTTGCTTACCGGAGCAGAAGCCTTTTTGTGTACCAGGTAGGCCCTCGGCCCTTAGGGGCCGGCTGCCTGCTGGATTTCCGCGAATCCGAAGATGCCGCCCAGGGACAAGCTGCCACCTGTGCCAACTCGGGCTGCTTTGAGAGTGCCCATGGAGCTCTGCAAACTGAGACCAGGAACTTGGGGTGGTGAGTTTTGCTTACCGGGGCAGAAGCCTTTTTGTGTACCAGGTAGGCCCTCGGCCCTTAGGGGCCGGCTGCCTGCTGGATTTCCGCGAATCCGAAGATGCCGCCCAGGGACAAGCTGCCGCCTGTGCCAACTCGGGCTGCTTTGAGAGTGCCCATGGAGCTCTGCAAACTGAGACCAGGAACGTGGGCTGGTGAGTTTTGCTTACCGGGGCAGAAGCCTTTTTGTGTACCAGGTAGGCCCTCGGCCCTTAGGGGCCGGCTGCCTGCTGGATTTCCGCGAATCCGAAGATGCCGCCCAGGGACAAGCTGCCACCTGTGCCAACTCGGGCTGCTTTGAGAGTGCCCATGGAGCTCTGCAAACTGACACCAGGAACGTGGGCTGGTGAGTTTTGCTTACCGGGGCAGAAGCCTTTTTGTGTACCAGGTAGGCCCTCGGCCCTTAGGGGCCGGCTGCCTACTGGATTTCCGCGAATCCGAAGATGCCGCCCAGGGACAAGCTGCCACCTGTGCCAACTCGGGCTGCTTTGAGAGTGCCCATGGAGCTCTGCAAACTGCGACCAGGAACATGGGGTGGTGAGTTTTTCTTACCGGAGCAGAAGCCTTTTTGTGTACCAGGTAGGCCCTCGGCCCTTAGGGGCCGGCTGCCTGCTGGATTTCCGCGAATCCGAAGATGCCGCCCAGGGACAAGCTGCCACCTGTGCCAACTCGGGCTGCTTTGAGAGTGCCCATGGAGCTCTGCAAACTGAGACCAGGAACGTGGGCTGGTGAGTTTTGCTTACCGGGGCAGAAGCCTTTTTGTGTACCAGGTAGGCCCTCGGCCCTTAGGGGCCGGCTGCCTGCTGGATTTCCACGAATCCGAAGATGCCGCCCAGGGACAAGCTGCTACCTGTGCCAACTCGGGTTGCTTTGGGAGTGCCCATGGAGCTCTGCAAACTGAGACCAGGAACGTGGGCTGGTGAGTTTTGCTTACCGGGGCAGAAGCCTTTTTGTGTACCAGGTAGGCCCTCGGCCCTTAGGGGCCGGCTGCCTGCTGGATTTCCGCGAATCCGAAGATGCCGCCCAGGGACAAGCTGCCACCTGTGCCAACTCGGGCTGCTTTGAGAGTGCCCATGGAGCTCTGCAAACTGAGACCAGGAACGTGGGCTGGTGAGTTTTGCTTACCGGGGCAGAAGCCTTTTTGTGTACCAGGTAGGCCCTCGGCCCTTAGGGGCCGGCTGCCTGCTGGATTTCCGCGAATCCGAAGATGCCGCCCAGGGACAAGCTGCCACCTGTGCCAACTTGGGCTGCTTTGAGAGTGCCCACGGAGCTCTGCAAACTGAGACCAGGAACGTGGGCTGGTGAGTTTTGCTTACCGGGGCAGAAGCCTTTTTGTGTACCAGGTAGGCCCTCGGCCCTTAGGGGCCGTCTGCCTGCTGGATTTCCGCGAATCCGAAGATGCCGCCCAGGGACAAGCTGCCACCTGTGCCAACTCGGGCTGCTTTGAGAGTGCCCATGGAGCTCTGCAAACTGAGACCAGGAACGTGGGCTGGTGAGTTTTGCTTACCGGGGCAGAAGCCTTTTTGTGTACCAGGTAGGCCCTCGGCCCTTAGGGGCCGGCTGCCTGCTGGATTTCCGCGAATCCGAAGATGATGCCCAGGGACAAGCTGCCACCTGTGCCAACTCGGGTTGCTTTGATAGTGCCCACTGAGCTCTGCAAACTGAGACCAGGAACGTGGGCTGGTGAGTTTTGCTTACCGGGGCAGAAGCCTTTTTGTGTACCAGGTAGGCCCTCGGCCCTTAGGGGCCGGCTGCCTGCTGGATTTCCGCAAATCCGAAGATGCCGCCCAGGGACAAGCTGCCACCTGTGCCAACTCGGGCTGCTTTGAGAGTGCCCATGGAGCTCTGCAAACTGACACCAGGAACGTGGGCTGGTGAGTTTTGCTTACCGGGGCAGAAGCCTTTTTGTGTACCAGGTAGGCCCTCGGCCCTTAGGGGCCGGCTGCCTGCTGGATTTCCGCGAATCCGAAGATGATGCCCAGGGACAAGCTGCCACCTGTGCCAACTCGGGCTGCTTTGAGAGTGCCCATGGAGCTCTGCAAACTGATACCAGGAACGTGGGCTGGTGAGTTTTGCTTACCGGGGCAGAAGCCTTTTTGTGTACCAGGTAGGCCCTCGGCCCTTAGGGGCCGGCTGCCTGCTGGATTTCCGCGAATCCGAAGATGCCGCCCAGGGACAAGCTGCCACCTGTGCCAACTCGGGCTGCTTTGAGAGTGCCCATGGAGCTCTGCAAACTGAGACCAGGAACGTGGGGTGGTGAGTTTTGCTTACCGGGGCAGAAGCCTTTTTGTGTACCAGGTAGGCCCTCGGCCCTTAGGGGCCGGCTGCCTGCTGGATTTCCGCGAATCCGAAGATGCCGCCCAGGGACAAGCTGCCAGCTGTGCCAACTCGGGCTGCTTTGAGAGTGCCCATGGAGCTCTGCAAACTGAGACCAGGAACGTGGGCTGGTGAGTTTTGCTTACCGGGGCAGAAGCCTTTTTGTGTACCAGGTAGGCCCTCGGCCCTTAGGGGCCGGCTGCCTGCTGGATTTCCGCGAATCCGAAGATGCCGCCCAGGGACAAGCTGCCACCTGTGCCAACTCGGGCTGCTTTGAGAGTGCCCATGGAGCTCTGCAAACTGAGACCAGGAACGTGGGCTGGTGAGTTTTGCTTACCGGGGCAGAAGCCTTTTTGTGTACCAGGTAGGCCCTCGGCCCTTAGGGGCCGGCTGCCTGCTGGATTTCCGCGAATCCGAAGATGCCGCCCAGGGACAAGCTGCCACCTGTGCCAACTCGGGCTGCTTTGAGAGTGCCCATGGAGCTCTGCAAACTGACACCAGGAACGTGGGCTGGTGAGTTTTGCTTACCGGGGCAGAAGCCTTTTTGTGTACCAGGTAGGCCCTCGGCCCTTAGGGGCCGGCTGCCTGCTGGATTTCCGCGAATCCGAAGATGCCGCCCAGGGACAAGCTGCCAGCTGTGCCAACTCGGGCTGCTTTGAGAGTGCCCATGGAGCTCTGCAAACTGAGACCAGGAACGTGGGGTGGTGAGTTTTGCTTACCGGGGCAGAAGCCTTTTTGTGTACCAGGTAGGCCCTCGGCCCTTAGGGGCCGGCTGCCTGCTGGATTTCCGCGAATCCGAAGATGCCGCCCAGGGACAAGCTGCCGCCTGTGCCAACTCGGGCTGCTTTGAGAGTGCCCATGGAGCTCTGCAAACTGAGACCAGGAACGTGGGCTGGTGAGTTTTGCTTACCGGGCAGAAGCCTTTTTGTGTACCAGGTAGGCCCTCGGCCCTTAGGGGCCGGCTGCCTGCTGGATTTCCGCGAATCCGAAGATGCCGCCCAGGGACAAGCTGCCACCTGTGCCAACTCGGGCTGCTTTGAGAGTGCCCATGGAGCTCTGCAAACTGACACCAGGAACGTGGGCTGGTGGGTTTTGCTTACCGGAGCAGAAGCCTTTTTGTGTACCAGGTAGGCCCTCGGCCCTTAGGGGCCGGCTGCCTGCTGGATTTCCGCGAATCCGAAGATGCCGCCCAGGGACAAGCTGCCGCCTGTGCCAACTCGGGCTGCTTTGAGAGTGCCCATGGAGCTCTGCAAACTGAGACCAGGAACGTGGGCTGGTGAGTTTTGCTTACCGGGGCAGAAGCCTTTTTGTGTACCAGGTAGGCCCTCGGCCCTTAGGGGCCGTCTGCCTGCTGGATTTCCACGAATCCGAAGATGCAGCCCAGGGACAAGCTGCCAGCTGTGCCAACTCGGGCTGCTTTGAGAGTGCCCATGGAGCTCTGCAAACTGAGACCAGGAACGTGGGCTGGTGAGTTTTGCTTACCGGGGCAGAAGCCTTTTTGTGTACCAGGTAGGCCCTCGGCCCTTAGGGGCCGGCTGCCTGCTGGATTTCCGCGAATCCGAAGATGCCGCCCAGGGAGAAGCTGCCACCTGTGCCAACTCGGGCTGCTTTGAGAGTGCCCATGCAGCTCTGCAAACTGAGACTAGGAATGTGGGCTGGTGAGTTTTGCTTACCGGGGCAGAAGCCTTCTTCAGTACCAGGTAGGCCCTCGGCCCTTAGGGGCCTGCTGGATTTCCTGCGAATCCGAAGATTCTGCCCAGGGACAAGCTGCCAGCTGTGCCAACTCGGGCTGCTTTGAGAGTGCCCATGGAGCTCTGCAAACTGACACCAGGAACGTGGGCTGGTGAGTTTTGCTTACCGGGGCAGAAGCCTTTTTGTGTACCAGGTAGGCCCTTGGCCCTTAGGGGCCGGCTGCCTGCTGGATCTACACGAATCTGAAGATGCAGCCCAGGGACAAGCTGCCACCTGTGCCAACTCGGGCTGCTTTGAGAGTGCCCATGGAGCTCTGCAAACTGAGACCAGGAACGTGGGGTGGTGGGTTTTGTTTCCCCAGGCAGAAGCCTTTGTCTGTACCAGGTAGGCCCTTGGCCCTAATGGGCCGTCTGCCTGCTGGATCTCCGCGAATCCGAAGATGCAGCCCAGGGACAAGCTGCCACCTGTGCCAACTCGGGCTGCTTTGAGAGTGCCCATGGAGCTCTGCAAACTGAGACCAGGAACGTGGGCTGGTGAGTTTTGCTTACCGGGGCAGAAGCCTTTTTGTGTACCAGGTAGGCCCTCGGCCCTTAGGGGCCGGCTGCCTGCTGGATTTCCGCGAATCCGAAGATGCCGCCCAGGGACAAGCTGCCAGCTGTGCCAACTCGGGCTGCTTTGAGAGTGCCCATGGAGCTCTGCAAACTGACACCAGGAACGTGGGCTGGTGAGTTTTGCTTACCGGGGCAGAAGCCTTTTTGTGTACCAGGTAGGCCCTCGGCCCTTAGGGGCCGGCTGCCTGCTGGATTTCCGCGAATCCGAAGATGCCGCCCAGGGACAAGCTGCCACCTGTGCCAACTTGGGCTGCTTTGAGAGTGCCCACGGAGCTCTGCAAACTGACACCAGGAACGTGGGCTGGTGAGTTTTGCTTACCGGGGCAGAAGCCTTTTTGTGTACCAGGTAGGCCCTCGGCCCTTAGGGGCCGTCTGCCTGCTGGATTTCCGCGAATCCGAAGATGCCGCCCAGGGACAAGCTGCCACCTGTGCCAACTCGGGCTGCTTTGAGAGTGCCCATGGAGCTCTGCAAACTGAGACCAGGAACGTGGGCTGGTGAGTTTTGCTTACCGGGGCAGAAGCCTTTTTGTGTACCAGGTAGGCCCTCGGCCCTTAGGGGCCGGCTGCCTGCTGGATTTCCGCAAATCCGAAGATGCCGCCCAGGGACAAGCTGCCACCTGTGCCAACTCGGGCTGCTTTGAGAGTGCCCATGGAGCTCTGCAAACTGAGACCAGGAACGTGGGCTGGTGAGTTTTGCTTACCGGGGTGAAAGCCTTTTTGTGTACCAGGTAGGCCCTCGGCCCTTAGGGGCCGGCTGCCTGCTGGATTTCCGCGAATCCGAAGATGCCGCCCAGGGACAAGCTGCCACCTGTGCCAACTCGGGCTGCTTTGAGAGTGCCCACTGAGCTCTGCAAACTGAGACCAGGAACGTGGGCTGGTGAGTTTTGCTTACCGGGGCAGAAGCCTTTTTGTGTACCAGGTAGGCCCTCGGCCCTTAGGGGCCGGCTGCCTGCTGGATTTCCGCAAATCCGAAGATGCCGCCCAGGGACAAGCTGCCACCTGTGCCAACTCGGGCTGCTTTGAGAGTGCCCATGGAGCTCTGCAAACTGACACCAGGAACGTGGGCTGGTGAGTTTTGCTTACCGGGGCAGAAGCCTTTTTGTGTACCAGGTAGGCCCTCGGCCCTTAGGGGCCGGCTGCCTGCTGGATTTCCGCGAATCCGAAGATGATGCCCAGGGACAAGCTGCCAGCTGTGCCAACTCGGGCTGCTTTGAGAGTGCCCATGGAGCTCTGCAAACTGAGACCAGGAACGTGGGCTGGTGAGTTTTGCTTACCGGGGCAGAAGCCTTTTTGTGTACCAGGTAGGCCCTCGGCCCTTAGGGGCCGGCTGCCTGCTGGATTTCCGCGAATCCGAAGATGCCGCCCAGGGACAAGCTGCCACCTGTGCCAACTCGGGCTGCTTTGAGAGTGCCCATGGAGCTCTGCAAACTGAGACCAGGAACGTGGGCTGGTGAGTTTTGCTTACCGGGGCAGAAGCCTTTTTGTGTACCAGGTAGGCCCTTGGCCCTTAGGGGCCGGCTGCCTGCTGGATTTCCGCGAATCCGAAGATGCCGCCCAGGGACAAGCTGCCACCTGTGCCAACTCGGGCTGCTTTGAGAGTGCCCATGGAGCTCTGCAAACTGACACCAGGAACGTGGGCTGGTGAGTTTTGCTTACCGGGGCAGAAGCCTTTTTGTGTACCAGGTAGGCCCTCGGCCCTTAGGGGCCGGCTGCCTGCTGGATTTCCGCGAATCCGAAGATGCCGCCCAGAGACAAGCTGCCAGCTGTGCCAACTCGGGCTGCTTTGAGAGTGCCCATGGAGCTCTGCAAACTGACACCAGGAACGTGGGGTGGTGAGTTTTGCTTACCGGGGCAGAAGCCTTTTTGTGTACCAGGTAGGCCCTCGGCCCTTAGGGGCCGGCTGCCTGCTGGATTTCCGCGAATCCGAAGATGCCGCCCAGGGACAAGCTGCCGCCTGTGCCAACTCGGGCTGCTTTGAGAGTGCCCATGGAGCTCTGCAAACTGACACCAGGAACGTGGGCTGGTGAGTTTTGCTTACCGGGGCAGAAGCCTTTTTGTGTACCAGGTAGGCCCTCGGCCCTTAGGGGCCGGCTGCCTGCTGGATTTCCGCGAATCCGAAGATGCCGCCCAGGGAGAAGCTGCCACCTGTGCCAACTCGGGCTGCTTTGAGAGTGCCCATGGAGCTCTGCAAACTGACACCAGGAACGTGGGCTGGTGGGTTTTGCTTACCGGAGCAGAAGCCTTTTTGTGTACCAGGTAGGCCCTCGGCCCTTAGGGGCTGGCTGCCTGCTGGATTTCCGCGAATCCGAAGATGCCGCCCAGGGACAAGCTGCCGCCTGTGCCAACTCGGGCTGCTTTGAGAGTGCCCATGGAGCTCTGCAAACTGAGACCAGGAACGTGGGCTGGTGAGTTTTGCTTACCGGGGCAGAAGCCTTTTTGTGTACCAGGTAGGCCCTCGGCCCTTAGGGGCCGTCTGCCTGCTGGATTTCCACGAATCCGAAGATGCAGCCCAGGGACAAGCTGCCACCTGTGCCAACTCGGGCTGCTTTGAGAGTGCCCATGGAGCTCTGCAAACTGACACCAGGAACGTGGGCTGGTGAGTTTTGCTTACCGGGGCAGAAGCCTTTTTGTGTACCAGGTAGGCCCTCGGCCCTTAGGGGCCGGCTGGCAGATGGATTTCCGCGAATCCGAAGATGCCGCCCAGGGAGAAGCTGCCACCTGTGCCAACTCGGGCTGCTTTGAGAGTGCCCATGCAGCTCTGCAAACTGAGACCAGGAATGTGGGCTGGTGAGTTTTGCTTACCGGGGCAGAAGCCTTCTTCAGTACCAGGTAGGCCCTCGGCCCTTAGGGGCCTGCTGGATTTCCTGCGAATCCGAAGATTCTGCCCAGGGACAAGCTGCCAGCTGTGCCAACTCGGGCTGCTTTGAGAGTGCCCATGGAGCTCTGCAAACTGAGACCAGGAACGTGGGCTGGTGAGTTTTGCTTACCGGGGCAGAAGCCTTTTTGTGTACCAGGTAGGCCCTTGGCCCTTAGGGGCCGGCTGCCTGCTGGATCTACACGAATCTGAAGATGCAGCCCAGGGACAAGCTGCCACCTGTGCCAACTCGGGCTGCTTTGAGAGTGCCCATGGAGCTCTGCAAACTGAGACCAGGAACGTGGGGTGGTGGGTTTTGTTTCCCCAGGCAGAAGCCTTTGTCTGTACCAGGTAGGCCCTTGGCCCTAATGGGCCGTCTGCCTGCTGGATCTCCGCGAATCCGAAGATGCAGCCCAGGGACAAGCTGCCACCTGTGCCAACTCGGGCTGCTTTGAGAGTGCCCATGGAGCTCTGCAAACTGAGACCAGGAACGTGGGCTGGCCCTCGGCCCTTAGGGGCCGTCTGCCTGCTGGATTTCCACGAATCCGAAGATGCAGCCCAGGGACAAGCTGCCACCTGTGCCAACTTGGGCTGCTTTGAGAGTGCCCATGGAGCTCTGCAAACTGAGACCAGGAACGTGGGCTGGTGAGTTTTGCTTACCGGGGCAGAAGCCTTTTTGTGTACCAGGTAGGCCCTCGGCCCTTAGGGGCCGGCTGCCTGCTGGATTTCCGCGAATCCGAAGATGCCGCCCAGGGACAAGCTGCCAGCTGTGCCAACTCGGGCTGCTTTGAGAGTGCCCATGGAGCTCTGCAAACTGAGACCAGGAACGTGGGCTGGTGAGTTTTGCTTACCGGGGCAGAAGCCTTTTTGTGTACCAGGTAGGCCCTCGGCCCTTAGGGGCCGGCTGCCTGCTGGATTTCCGCGAATCCGAAGATGCCGCCCAGGGACAAGCTGCCACCTGTGCCAACTTGGGCTGCTTTGAGAGTGCCCACGGAGCTCTGCAAACTGAGACCAGGAACGTGGGCTGGTGAGTTTTGCTTACCGGGGCAGAAGCCTTTTTGTGTACCAGGTAGGCCCTCGGCCCTTAGGGGCCGTCTGCCTGCTGGATTTCCGCGAATCCGAAGATGCCGCCCAGGGACAAGCTGCCAGCTGTGCCAACTCGGGCTGCTTTGAGAGTGCCCATGGAGCTCTGCAAACTGAGACCAGGAACGTGGGCTGGTGAGTTTTGCTTACCGGGGCAGAAGCCTTTTTGTGTACCAGGTAGGCCCTCGGCCCTTAGGGGCCGGCTGCCTGCTGGATTTCCGCAAATCCGAAGATGCCGCCCAGGGACAAGCTGCCACCTGTGCCAACTCGGGCTGCTTTGAGAGTGCCCATGGAGCTCTGCAAACTGAGACCAGGAACGTGGGCTGGTGAGTTTTGCTTACCGGGGCAGAAGCCTTTTTGTGTACCAGGTAGGCCCTCGGCCCTTAGGGGCCGGCTGCCTGCTGGATTTCCGCGAATCCGAAGATGCCGCCCAGGGACAAGCTGCCACCTGTGCCAACTCGGGCTGCTTTGAGAGTGCCCATGGAGCTCTGCAAACTGAGACCAGGAACGTGGGCTGGTGAGTTTTGCTTACCGGGGCAGAAGCCTTTTTGTGTACCAGGTAGGCCCTCGGCCCTTAGGGGCCGGCTGCCTGCTGGATTTCCGCGAATCCGAAGATGCCGCCCAGGGACAAGCTGCCAGCTGTGCCAACTCGGGCTGCTTTGAGAGTGCCCATGGAGCTCTGCAAACTGAGACCAGGAACGTGGGCTGGTGAGTTTTGCTTACCGGGGCAGAAGCCTTTTTGTGTACCAGGTAGGCCCTCGGCCCTTAGGGGCCGGCTGCCAGCTGGATTTCCGCGAATCCGAAGATGCCGCCCAGGGACAAGCTGCCAGCTGTGCCAACTCGGGCTGCTTTGAGAGTGCCCATGGAGCTCTGCAAACTGAGACCAGGAACGTGGGCTGGTGAGTTTTGCTTACCGGGGCAGAAGCCTTTTTGTGTACCAGGTAGGCCCTCGGCCCTTAGGGGCCGGCTGCCTGCTGGATTTCCACGAATCCGAAGATGCCGCCCAGGGACAAGCTGCCGCCTGTGCCAACTCGGGCTGCTTTGAGAGTGCCCATGGAGCTCTGCAAACTGAGACCAGGAACGTGGGCTGGTGAGTTTTGCTTACCGGGGCAGAAGCCTTTTTGTGTACCAGGTAGGCCCTCGGCCCTTAGGGGCCGGCTGCCTGCTGGATTTCCGCGAATCCGAAGATGCCGCCCAGGGACAAGCTGCCACCTGTGCCAACTCGGGCTGCTTTGAGAGTGCCCATGGAGCTCTGCAAACTGACACCAGGAACGTGGGCTGGTGGGTTTTGCTTACCGGAGCAGAAGCCTTTTTGTGTACCAGGTAGGCCCTCGGCCCTTAGGGGCCGGCTGCCTGCTGGATTTCCGCGAATCCGAAGATGCCGCCCAGGGACAAGCTGCCGCCTGTGCCAACTCGGGCTGCTTTGAGAGTGCCCATGGAGCTCTGCAAACTGAGACCAGGAACGTGGGCTGGTGAGTTTTGCTTACCGGGGCAGAAGCCTTTTTGTGTACCAGGTAGGCCCTCGGCCCTTAGGGGCCGTCTGCCTGCTGGATTTCCACGAATCCGAAGATGCAGCCCAGGGACAAGCTGCCAGCTGTGCCAACTCGGGCTGCTTTGAGAGTGCCCATGGAGCTCTGCAAACTGAGACCAGGAACGTGGGCTGGTGAGTTTTGCTTACCGGGGCAGAAGCCTTTTTGTGTACCAGGTAGGCCCTCGGCCCTTAGGGGCCGGCTGGCAGCTGGATTTCCGCGAATCCGAAGATGCGCGCCCAGGGAGAAGCTGCCACCTGTGCCAACTCGGGCTGCTTTGAGAGTGCCCATGCAGCTCTGCAAACTGAGACCAGGAATGTGGGCTGGTGAGTTTTGCTTACCGGGGCAGAAGCCTTCTTCAGTACCAGGTAGGCCCTCGGCCCTTAGGGGCCTGCTGGATTTCCTGCGAATCCGAAGATTCTGCCCAGGGACAAGCTGCCAGCTGTGCCAACTCGGGCTGCTTTGAGAGTGCCCATGGAGCTCTGCAAACTGAGACCAGGAACGTGGGCTGGTGAGTTTTGCTTACCGGGGCAGAAGCCTTTTTGTGTACCAGGTAGGCCCTCGGCCCTTAGGGGCCGGCTGCCTGCTGGATCTACACGAATCTGAAGATGCAGCCCAGGGACAAGCTGCCACCTGTGCCAACTCGGGCTGCTTTGAGAGTGCCCATGGAGCTCTGCAAACTGAGACCAGGAACGTGGGGTGGTGGGTTTTGTTTCCCCAGGCAGAAGCCTTTGTCTGTACCAGGTAGGCCCTTGGCCCTAATGGGCCGTCTGCCTGCTGGATCTCCGCGAATCCGAAGATGCAGCCCAGGGACAAGCTGCCACCTGTGCCAACTCGGGCTGCTTTGAGAGTGCCCATGGAGCTCTGCAAACTGAGACCAGGAACATGGGGTGGTGAGTTTTGCTTACCGGGGCAGAAGCCTTCTTCAGTACCAGGTAGGCCCTCGGCCCTTAGGGGCCGGCTGCCTGCTGGATTTCCGCGAATCTCAAGATGCCGCCCAGGGACAAGCTGCCACCTGTGCCAACTCGGGCTGCTTTGAGAGTGCCCATGGAGCTCTGCAAACTGAGACCAGGAACATGGGGTGGTAAGTTTTGCTTACCGGGGCAGAAGCCTTTTTGTGTACCAGGTAGGCCCTCGGCCCTTAGGGGCCGGCTGCCTGCTGGATTTTCTGCGAATCCGAAGATTCCGCCCAGGGACAAGCTGCCACCTGTGCCAACTCGGGCTGCTTTGAGAGTGCCCATGGAGCTCTGCAAACTGAGACCAGGAACGTGGGCTGGTGAGTTTTGCTTACCGGGGCAGAAGCCTTTTTGTGTACCAGGTAGGCCCTCGGCCCTTAGGGGCCGGCTGCCTGCTGGATTTCCGCGAATCCGAAGATGCCGCCCAGGGACAAGCTGCCGCCTGTGCCAACTCGGGCTGCTTTGAGAGTGCCCATGGAGCTCTGCAAACTGACACCAGGAACTTGGGGTGGTGAGTTTTGCTTACCGGGGCAGAAGCCTTTTTGTGTACCAGGTAGGCCCTCGGCCCTTAGGGGCCGGCTGCCTGCTGGATTTCCGCGAATCCGAAGATGCCGCCCAGGGACAAGCTGCCAGCTGTGCCAACTCGGGCTGCTTTGAGAGTGCCCATGGAGCTCTGCAAACTGACACCAGGAACGTGGGCTGGTGAGTTTTGCTTACCGGGGCAGAAGCCTTTTTGTGTACCAGGTAGGCCCTCGGCCCTTAGGGGCCGGCTGCCTGCTGGATTTCCGCGAATCCGAAGATGCCGCCCAGGGACAAGCTGCCACCTGTGCCAACTCGGGCTGCTTTGAGAGTGCCCATGGAGCTCTGCAAACTGCGACCAGGAACATGGGGTGGTGAGTTTTTGCTTACCGGGGCAGAAGCCTTTTTGTGTACCAGGTAGGCCCTCGGCCCTTAGGGGCCGGCTGCCTGCTGGATTTCCGCGAATCCGAAGATGCCGCCCAGGGACAAGCTGCCACCTGTGCCAACTCGGGCTGCTTTGAGAGTGCCCATGGAGCTCTGCAAACTGACACCAGGAACGTGGGCTGGTGAGTTTTGCTTACCGGGGCAGAAGCCTTTTTGTGTACCAGGTAGGCCCTCGGCCCTTAGGGGCCGGCTGCCTGCTGGATTTCCGCGAATCCGAAGATGCCGCCCAGGGACAAGCTGCCACCTGTGCCAACTCGGGCTGCTTTGAGAGTGCCCATGGAGCTCTGCAAACTGAGACCAGGAACGTGGGCTGGTGAGTTTTGCTTACCGGGGCAGAAGCCTTTTTGTGTACCAGGTAGGCCCTCGGCCCTTAGGGGCCGGCTGGCAGCTGGATTTCCGCGAATCCGAAGATGCCGCCCAGGGACAAGCTGCCAGCTGTGCCAACTCGGGCTGCTTTGAGAGTGCCCATGGAGCTCTGCAAACTGAGACCAGGAACGTGGGCTGGTGAGTTTTGCTTACCGGGGCAGAAGCCTTTTTGTGTACCAGGTAGGCCCTCGGCCCTTAGGGGCCGGCTGCCTGCTGGATTTCCGCGAATCCGAAGATGCCGCCCAGGGACAAGCTGCCACCTGTGCCAACTCGGGCTGCTTTGAGAGTGCCCATGGAGCTCTGCAAACTGAGACCAGGAACGTGGGCTGGTGAGTTTTGCTTACCGGGGCAGAAGCCTTTTTGTGTACCAGGTAGGCCCTCGGCCCTTAGGGGCCGTCTGCCTGCTGGATTTCCGCGAATCCGAAGATGCCGCCCAGGGACAAGCTGCCACCTGTGCCAACTCGGGCTGCTTTGAGAGTGCCCATGGAGCTCTGCAAACTGAGACCAGGAACGTGGGCTGGTGAGTTTTGCTTACCGGGGCAGAAGCCTTTTTGTGTACCAGGTAGGCCCTCGGCCCTTAGGGGCCGGCTGCCTGCTGGATTTCCGCGAATCCGAAGATGCCGCCCAGGGACAAGCTGCCACCTGTGCCAACTCGGGCTGCTTTGAGAGTGCCCATGGAGCTCTGCAAACTGAGACCAGGAACGTGGGCTGGTGAGTTTTGCTTACCGGGGCAGAAGCCTTTTTGTGTACCAGGTAGGCCCTCGGCCCTTAGGGGCCGTCTGCCTGCTGGATTTCCACGAATCCGAGATCCAGGGACAAGCTGCCACCTGTGCCAACTCGGGCTGCTTTGAGAGTGCCCATGGAGCTCTGCAAACTGAGACCAGGAACGTGGGCTGGTGAGTTTTGCGGGGCAGAAGCCTTTTTGTGTACCAGGCCCTCGGCCCTTAGGGGCCGGCTGCCTGCTGGATTTCCGCGAATCCGAAGATGCCGCCCAGGGAGAAGCTGCCACCTTGCCAACTCGGGCTGCTTTGAGAGTGCCCATGCAGGCAAACTGAGACCTGCTGGTGAGTTTTTTACCGGGGCAGAAGCCTTCTTCAGTAGGCCCTCGGCCCTTAGATTTCCTGCGAATCCGAAGATTCTGCCCAGGGACAAGCTGCCACCTGTGCCAACTCGGGCTGCTTTGAGAGTGCCCATGGAGCTCTGCAAACTGACCAGGAACGTGGGCTGGTGAGTTTTGCTTACCGGGGCAGAAGCCTTTTTGTGTACCAGGTAGGCCCTCGGCCCTTAGGGGCCAGAAGCCTTTGTCTGCCTAGAAGCCTGGTAGGACCCCTCAGGCCCTTTCCTGCGAATCTTGCCGCCCAGGGACCGCGAATCCGAAGATGCCGCCCAGGGACAAGCTGCCACCTGTGCCAACTCGGGCTGCTTTGAGAGTGCCCATGGAGCCTGCAAATGGACGTGGGCTGGTGAGTTTTGCTTAGTGCCCCGGGGCAAACTTACCGGGGCAGAAGCCTTTTGTGTACCAGGAGCCCTTACCTGGAGGAATCCGTGCCGCCCAGGGACAAGCTGGTGACTCTGAGACCAGGCTGCTTTTGCCCATGGAGCTTAGCTGCCAGGAACGTGGGGTGGTGAGAACATTTTGCTTACCGGGGCAGAAGCCTTTTTGTGTACCAGGTAGGCCCTCGGCCCTTAGGGGCCGGCTGCCTGCTGGATTTCCGCGAATCCGAAGATGCCGCCCAGGGACAAGCTGCCGCCTGTGCCAACTCGGGCTGCTTTGAGAGTGCCCATGGAGCTCTGCAAACTGAGACCAGGAACGTGGGCTGGTGAGTTTTGCTTACCGGGGCAGAAGCCTTTTTGTGTACCAGGTAGGCCCTCGGCCCTTAGGGGCCGGCTGCCTGCTGGATTTCCGCGAATCCGAAGATGCCGCCCAGGGACAAGCTGCCACCTGTGCCAACTCGGGCTGCTTTGAGAGTGCCCATGGAGCTCTGCAAACTGAGACCAGGAACGTGGGCTGGTGAGTTTTGCTTACCGGGGCAGAAGCCTTTTTGTGTACCAGGTAGGCCCTCGGCCCTTAGGGGCCGGCTGCCTGCTGGATTTCCGCGAATCCGAAGATGCCGCCCAGGGACAAGCTGCCACCTGTGCCAACTCGGGCTGCTTTGAGAGTGCCCATGGAGCTCTGCAAACTGAGACCAGGAACGTGGGCTGGTGAGTTTTGCTTACCGGGGCAGAAGCCTTTTTGTGTACCAGGTAGGCCCTCGGCCCTTAGGGGCCGGCTGCCTGCTGGATTTCCGCGAATCCGAAGATGCCGCCCAGGGACAAGCTGCCAGCTGTGCCAACTCGGGCTGCTTTGAGAGTGCCCATGGAGCTCTGCAAACTGAGACCAGGAACGTGGGCTGGTGAGTTTTGCTTACCGGGGCAGAAGCCTTTTTGTGTACCAGGTAGGCCCTCGGCCCTTAGGGGCCGGCTGCCTGCTGGATTTCCGCGAATCCGAAGATGCCGCCCAGGGACAAGCTGCCGCCTGTGCCAACTCGGGCTGCTTTGAGAGTGCCCACGGAGCTCTGCAAACCCAGGAACGTGGGCTGGTGGGTTTTGTTACCGGGGCAGAAGCCTTTGTCTGAACCAGGTCTCGGCAAGGGGCCGTCTGCCTGCTGGATCTCCGCGAATCCGAAGATGAGCCCAGGGACAAGCTGCCACCTGTGCCAACTCGGGCTGCTTTGAGAGTGCCCATGGAGCTCTGCAAACTGAGACCAGGAACGTGGGCTGGTGAGTTTTGCTTACCGGGGCAGAAGCCTTTTTGTGTACCAGGTAGGCCCTCGGCCCTTAGGGGCCGGCTGCCTGCTGGATTTCCGCGAATCCGAAGATGCCGCCCAGGGGCTGACCTGTGCCAACTCGGGCTGCTTTGAGAGTGCCCATGGAGCTCTGCAAACTGACACCAACGTGGGCTGGTGAGTTTTGCTTACCTCAGAAGCCTTTTTTGTACCAGGTAGGCCCTCGGCCCTTAGGGGCCGGCTGGCTGCTGGATTTCCGCGAATCCGAAGATGCCGCCCAGGGACAAGCTGCCAGCTGTGCCAACTCGGGCTGCTTTGAGACATGGAGCTCTGCAAACTGACCAGGAACGTTGGGCTGGTGAGTTTTGCTTACCGGAGCAGAAGCCTTTTTGTGTACCAGGTAGGCCCTCGGCCCTTAGGGGCCGGAATGCCTGCTGTGCCAACTCGGGCTGCTTTGAGAGTGCCCGCGAATCCGAAGATGCCGCCCAGGTAGGGACAAGCTGCCAGCTGCCAGCTGTGCCAACTCGGGCTGCTTTGAGAGTGCCCATGGAGCTCTGCAAACTGAGACCAGGAACGTGGGCTGGTGAGTTTTGCTTACCGGGGCAGAAGCCTTTTTGTGTACCAGGTAGGCCCTCGGCCCTTAGGGGCCGGCTGCCAGCTGGATTTCCGCGAATCCGAAGATGCGCGCCCAGGGACAAGCTGCCACCTGTGCCAACTCGGGCTGCTTTGAGAGTGCCCATGGAGCTCTGCAAACTGAGATTCTGCCCAGGAGCTGCCAGCTGTGCCGTGGGCTGGTGAGTTTTGCTTACCGGGGCAGAAGCCTTTTTGTGTACCAGGTAGGCCCTCGGCCCTGTAGGGGCCGGCTGCAAACTGCTGCAGAAGCCTTTGTTTACCGCGAATCTCCGAAGATGCCGCCCAGGGACAAGCTGCCACCTGTGCCAACTCGGGCTGCTTTGAGAGTGCCCATGGAGCTCTGCAAACTGAGACCAGGAACATGGGCCTTTTTGGTGAGTTTTGCTTACCGGGGCAGAAGCCTTCTTCAGTACCAGGTAGGCCCTCGGCCCTTAGGGGCCGGCTGCCTGCTGGATTTCCGCGAATCCGAAGATGCCGCCCAGGGACAAGCTGCCACCTGTGCCAACTCGGGCTGCTTTGAGAGTGCCCATGGAGCTCTGCAAACTGAGACCAGGAACGTGGGCTGGTAAGTTTTGCTTACCGGGGCAGAAGCCTTTTTGTGTACCAGGTAGGCCCTCGGCCCTTAGGGGCCGGCTGCCTGCTGGATTTTCCGCGAATCCGAAGATGCCGCCCAGGGACAAGCTGCCGCCTGTGCCAACTCGGGCTGCTTTGAGAGTGCCCATGGAGCTCTGCAAACTGAGACCAGGAACGTGGGCTGGTGAGTTTTGCTTACCGGGGCAGAAGCCTTTTTGTGTACCAGGTAGGCCCTCGGCCCTTAGGGGCCGGCTGCCTGCTGGATTTCCGCGAATCCGAAGATGCCGCCCAGGGACAAGCTGCCGCCTGTGCCAACTCGGGCTGCTTTGAGAGTGCCCATGGAGCTCTGCAAACTGAGACCAGGAACGTGGGCTGGTGAGTTTTGCTTACCGGGGCAGAAGCCTTTTTGTGTACCAGGTAGGCCCTCGGCCCTTAGGGGCCGGCTGCCTGCTGGATTTCCGCGAATCCGAAGATGCCGCCCAGGGACAAGCTGCCAGCTGTGCCAACTCGGGCTGCTTTGAGAGTGCCCATGGAGCTCTGCAAACTGAGACCAGGAACGTGGGCTGGTGAGTTTTGTTTACCGGGGCAGAAGCCTTTTTGTGTACCAGGTAGGCCCTCGGCCCTTAGGGGCCGGCTGCCTGCTGGATTTCCGCGAATCCGAAGATGCCGCCCAGGGACAAGCTGCCACCTGTGCCAACTCGGGCTGCTTTGAGAGTGCCCATGGAGCTCTGGAACATGGGGTGGTGAGCTTCTGTACCAAATTTCCGCGAATGAGACCAGGACAAGCTGCCACAACTCGGGCTGCTTTGGGTGCCCATGGCAAACTGAGTTTTGCTTACCGGGGCAGAAGCCTTTTTGTGTACCAGGTAGGCCCTCGGCCCTTAGGGGCCGGCTGCCTGCTGGATTCCACGAATCCGCGAATGGGCTGGTGAGTTTTGCCTTTTTGTGTACCAGGAAGATGCCAGGAACGTGGGCTGGTGAGTTTTGCTTACCGGGGCAGAAGCCCAGGGACAAGCTGCCACCTGTGCCAACTTGGGCTGGGAGGAACGTGGGCTGGTGAGTTTTGCTTACCGGGGCAGAAGCCTTTTTGTGTACCAGGTAGGCCCTCGGCCCTTAGGGGCTGTCTGCCTGCTGGATTTCCGCGAATCCGAAGATGCCGCCCAGGGACAAGCTGCCACCTGTGCCAACTCGGGCTGCTTTGAGAGTGCCCATGGAGCTCTGCAAACTGAGACCAGGAACGTGGGCTGGTGAGTTTTGCTTACCGGGGCAGAAGCCTTTTTGTGTACCAGGTAGGCCCTCGGCCCTTAGGGGCCGGCTGCCTGCTGGATTTCCGCGAATCCGAAGATGCCGCCCAGGGACAAGCTGCCACCTGTGCCAACTCGGGCTGCTTTGAGAGTGCCCATGGAGCTCTGCAAACTGAGACCAGGAACGTGGGCTGGTGAGTTTTGCTTACCGGGGCAGAAGCCTTTTTGTGTACCAGGTAGGCCCTCGGCCCTTAGGGGCCGGCTGCCTGCTGGATTTCCGCGAATCCGAAGATGCCGCCCAGGGACAAGCTGCCACCTGTGCCAACTCGGGCTGCTTTGAGAGTGCCCATGGAGCTCTGCAAACTGACACCAGGAACGTGGGCTGGTGAGTTTTGCTTACCGGGGCAGAAGCCTTTTTGTGTACCAGGTAGGCCCTCGGCCCTTAGGGGCCGGCTGCCTGCTGGATTTCCGCGAATCCGAAGATGCCGCCCAGGGACAAGCTGCCACCTGTGCCAACTCGGGCTGCTTTGAGAGTGCCCATGGAGCTCTGCAAACTGAGACCAGGAACGTGGGGTGGTGAGTTTTGCTTACCGGGGCAGAAGCCTTTTTGTGTACCAGGTAGGCCCTCGGCCCTTAGGGGCCGGCTGCCTGCTGGATTTCCGCGAATCCGAAGATGCCGCCCAGGGACAAGCTGCCGCCTGTGCCAACTCGGGCTGCTTTGAGAGTGCCCATGGAGCTCTGCAAACTGACACCAGGAACGTGGGCTGGTGTGTTTTGCTTACCGGGGCAGAAGCCTTTTTGTGTACCAGGTAGGCCCTCGGCCCTTAGGGGCCGGCTGCCTGCTGGATTTCCGCGAATCCGAAGATGCCGCCCAGGGACAAGCTGCCACCTGTGCCAACTCGGGCTGCTTTGAGAGTGCCCATGGAGCTCTGCAAACTGACACCAGGAACGTGGGCTGGTGGGTTTTGCTTACCGGAGCAGAAGCCTTTTTGTGTACCAGGTAGGCCCTCGGCCCTTAGGGGCCGGCTGCCTGCTGGATTTCCGCGAATCCGAAGATGCCGCCCAGGGACAAGCTGCCGCCTGTGCCAACTCGGGCTGCTTTGAGAGTGCCCATGGAGCTCTGCAAACTGAGACCAGGAACGTGGGCTGGTGAGTTTTGCTTACCGGGGCAGAAGCCTTTTTGTGTACCAGGTAGGCCCTCGGCCCTTAGGGGCCGTCTGCCTGCTGGATTTCCACGAATCCGAAGATGCAGCCCAGGGACAAGCTGCCACCTGTGCCAACTCGGGCTGCTTTGAGAGTGCCCATGGAGCTCTGCAAACTGAGACCAGGAACGTGGGCTGGTGAGTTTTGCTTACCGGGGCAGAAGCCTTTTTGTGTACCAGGTAGGCCCTCGGCCCTTAGGGGCCGGCTGCCTGCTGGATTTCCGCGAATCCGAAGATGCCGCCCAGGGAGAAGCTGCCACCTGTGCCAACTCGGGCTGCTTTGAGAGTGCCCATGCAGCTCTGCAAACTGAGACCAGGAATGTGGGCTGGTGAGTTTTGCTTACCGGGGCAGAAGCCTTCTTCAGTACCAGGTAGGCCCTCGGCCCTTAGGGGCCTGCTGGATTTCCTGCGAATCCGAAGATTCTGCCCAGGGACAAGCTGCCAGCTGTGCCAACTCGGGCTGCTTTGAGAGTGCCCATGGAGCTCTGCAAACTGAGACCAGGAACGTGGGCTGGTGAGTTTTGCTTACCGGGGCAGAAGCCTTTTTGTGTACCAGGTAGGCCCTTGGCCCTTAGGGGCCGGCTGCCTGCTGGATCTACACGAATCTGAAGATGCAGCCCAGGGACAAGCTGCCACCTGTGCCAACTCGGGCTGCTTTGAGAGTGCCCATGGAGCTCTGCAAACTGAGACCAGGAACGTGGGGTGGTGGGTTTTGTTTCCCCAGGCAGAAGCCTTTGTCTGAACCAGGTAGGCCCTTGGCCCTAATGGGCCGTCTGCCTGCTGGATCTCCGCGAATCCGAAGATGCAGCCCAGGGACAAGCTGCCACCTGTGCCAACTCGGGCTGCTTTGAGAGTGCCCATGGAGCTCTGCAAACTGAGACCAGGAACGTGGGCTGGTGAGTTTTGCTTACCGGGGCAGAAGCCTTTTTGTGTACCAGGTAGGCCCTCGGCCCTTAGGGGCCGGCTGCCTGCTGGATTTCCGCGAATCCGAAGATGCCGCCCAGGGACAAGCTGCCAGCTGTGCCAACTCGGGCTGCTTTGAGAGTGCCCATGGAGCTCTGCAAACTGACACCAGGAACGTGGGCTGGTGAGTTTTGCTTACCGGGGCAGAAGCCTTTTTGTGTACCAGGTAGGCCCTCGGCCCTTAGGGGCCGGCTGGCAGCTGGATTTCCGCGAATCCGAAGATGCCGCCCAGGGACAAGCTGCCACCTGTGCCAACTTGGGCTGCTTTGAGAGTGCCCACGGAGCTCTGCAAACTGACACCAGGAACGTGGGCTGGTGAGTTTTGCTTACCGGGGCAGAAGCCTTTTTGTGTACCAGGTAGGCCCTCGGCCCTTAGGGGCCGGCTGCCTGCTGGATTTCCGCGAATCCGAAGATGCCGCCCAGGGACAAGCTGCCACCTGTGCCAACTCGGGCTGCTTTGAGAGTGCCCATGGAGCTCTGCAAACTGAGACCAGGAACGTGGGCTGGTGAGTTTTGCTTACCGGGGCAGAAGCCTTTTTGTGTACCAGGTAGGCCCTCGGCCCTTAGGGGCCGGCTGCCTGCTGGATTTCCGCAAATCCGAAGATGCCGCCCAGGGACAAGCTGCCACCTGTGCCAACTCGGGCTGCTTTGAGAGTGCCCATGGAGCTCTGCAAACTGAGACCAGGAACGTGGGCTGGTGAGTTTTGCTTACCGGGGCAGAAGCCTTTTTGTGTACCAGGTAGGCCCTCGGCCCTTAGGGGCCGGCTGCCTGCTGGATTTCCGCGAATCCGAAGATGCCGCCCAGGGACAAGCTGCCAGCTGTGCCAACTCGGGCTGCTTTGAGAGTGCCCATGGAGCTCTGCAAACTGAGACCAGGAACGTGGGCTGGTGAGTTTTGCTTACCGGGGCAGAAGCCTTTTTGTGTACCAGGTAGGCCCTCGGCCCTTAGGGGCCGGCTGCCTGCTGGATTTCCGCGAATCCGAAGATGCCGCCCAGGGACAAGCTGCCAGCTGTGCCAACTCGGGCTGCTTTGAGAGTGCCCATGGAGCTCTGCAAACTGAGACCAGGAACGTGGGCTGGTGAGTTTTGCTTACCGGGGCAGAAGCCTTTTTGTGTACCAGGTAGGCCCTCGGCCCTTAGGGGCCGGCTGCCAGCTGGATTTCCGCGAATCCGAAGATGCCGCCCAGGGACAAGCTGCCAGCTGTGCCAACTCGGGCTGCTTTGAGAGTGCCCATGGAGCTCTGCAAACTGAGACCAGGAACGTGGGCTGGTGAGTTTTGCTTACCGGGGCAGAAGCCTTTTTGTGTACCAGGTAGGCCCTCGGCCCTTAGGGGCCGGCTGCCTGCTGGATTTCCGCGAATCCGAAGATGCCGCCCAGGGACAAGCTGCCGCCTGTGCCAACTCGGGCTGCTTTGAGAGTGCCCATGGAGCTCTGCAAACTGACACCAGGAACGTGGGCTGGTGAGTTTTGCTTACCGGGGCAGAAGCCTTTTTGTGTACCAGGTAGGCCCTCGGCCCTTAGGGGCCGGCTGCCTGCTGGATTTCCGCGAATCCGAAGATGCCGCCCAGGGACAAGCTGCCACCTGTGCCAACTCGGGCTGCTTTGAGAGTGCCCATGGAGCTCTGCAAACTGACACCAGGAACGTGGGCTGGTGGGTTTTGCTTACCGGAGCAGAAGCCTTTTTGTGTACCAGGTAGGCCCTCGGCCCTTAGGGGCCGGCTGGCAGCTGGATTTCCGCGAATCCGAAGATGCCGCCCAGGGACAAGCTGCCGCCTGTGCCAACTCGGGCTGCTTTGAGAGTGCCCATGGAGCTCTGCAAACTGAGACCAGGAACGTGGGCTGGTGAGTTTTGCTTACCGGGGCAGAAGCCTTTTTGTGTACCAGGTAGGCCCTCGGCCCTTAGGGGCCGTCTGCCTGCTGGATTTCCACGAATCCGAAGATGCAGCCCAGGGACAAGCTGCCAGCTGTGCCAACTCGGGCTGCTTTGAGAGTGCCCATGGAGCTCTGCAAACTGAGACCAGGAACGTGGGCTGGTGAGTTTTGCTTACCGGGGCAGAAGCCTTTTTGTGTACCAGGTAGGCCCTCGGCCCTTAGGGGCCGGCTGCCTGCTGGATCTACACTAATCTGAAGATGCAGCCCAGGGACAAGCTGCCAGCTGTGCCAACTCGGGCTGCTTTGAGAGTGCCCATGGAGCTCTGCAAACTGAGACCAGGAACGTGGGGTGGTGGGTTTTGTTTCCCCAGGCAGAAGCCTTTGTCTGTACCAGGTAGGCCCTTGGCCCTAATGGGCCGTCTGCCTGCTGGATCTCCGCGAATCCGAAGATGCAGCCCAGGGACAAGCTGCCACCTGTGCCAACTCGGGCTGCTTTGAGAGTGCCCATGGAGCTCTGCAAACTGAGACCAGGAACATGGGGTGGTGAGTTTTGCTTACCGGGGCAGAAGCCTTCTTCAGTACCAGGTAGGCCCTCGGCCCTTAGGGGCCGGCTGCCTGCTGGATTTCCGCGAATCTCAAGATGCCGCCCAGGGACAAGCTGCCACCTGTGCCAACTCGGGCTGCTTTGAGAGTGCCCATGGAGCTCTGCAAACTGAGACCAGGAACATGGGGTGGTAAGTTTTGCTTACCGGGGCAGAAGCCTTTTTGTGTACCAGGTAGGCCCTCGGCCCTTAGGGGCCGGCTGCCTGCTGGATTTTCTGCGAATCCGAAGATTCCGCCCAGGGACAAGCTGCCACCTGTGCCAACTCGGGCTGCTTTGAGAGTGCCCATGGAGCTCTGCAAACTGAGACCAGGAACGTGGGCTGGTGAGTTTTGCTTACCGGGGCAGAAGCCTTTTTGTGTACCAGGTAGGCCCTCGGCCCTTAGGGGCCGGCTGCCTGCTGGATTTCCGCGAATCCGAAGATGCCGCCCAGGGACAAGCTGCCGCCTGTGCCAACTCGGGCTGCTTTGAGAGTGCCCATGGAGCTCTGCAAACTGACACCAGGAACTTGGGGTGGTGAGTTTTGCTTACCGGAGCAGAAGCCTTTTTGTGTACCAGGTAGGCCCTCGGCCCTTAGGGGCCGGCTGCCTGCTGGATTTCCGCGAATCCGAAGATGCCGCCCAGGGACAAGCTGCCAGCTGTGCCAACTCGGGCTGCTTTGAGAGTGCCCATGGAGCTCTGCAAACTGAGACCAGGAACGTGGGGTGGTGAGTTTTGCTTACCGGGGCAGAAGCCTTTTTGTGTACCAGGTAGGCCCTCGGCCCTTAGGGGCCGGCTGCCTGCTGGATTTCCGCGAATCCGAAGATGCCGCCCAGGGACAAGCTGCCACCTGTGCCAACTCGGGCTGCTTTGAGAGTGCCCATGGAGCTCTGCAAACTGCGACCAGGAACATGGGGTGGTGAGTTTTTCTTACCGGGGCAGAAGCCTTTTTGTGTACCAGGTAGGCCCTCGGCCCTTAGGGGCCGGCTGCCTGCTGGATTTCCGCGAATCCGAAGATGCCGCCCAGGGACAAGCTGCCACCTGTGCCAACTCGGGCTGCTTTGAGAGTGCCCATGGAGCTCTGCAAACTGACACCAGGAACGTGGGCTGGTGAGTTTTGCTTACCGGGGCAGAAGCCTTTTTGTGTACCAGGTAGGCCCTCGGCCCTTAGGGGCCGGCTGCCTGCTGGATTTCCACGAATCCGAAGATGCCGCCCAGGGACAAGCTGCCACCTGTGCCAACTCGGGCTGCTTTGGGAGTGCCCATGGAGCTCTGCAAACTGAGACCAGGAACGTGGGCTGGTGAGTTTTGCTTACCGGGGCAGAAGCCTTTTTGTGTACCAGGTAGGCCCTCGGCCCTTAGGGGCCGGCTGGCAGCTGGATTTCCGCGAATCCGAAGATGCCGCCCAGGGACAAGCTGCCACCTGTGCCAACTCGGGCTGCTTTGAGAGTGCCCATGGAGCTCTGCAAACTGACACCAGGAACGTGGGCTGGTGAGTTTTGCTTACCGGGGCAGAAGCCTTTTTGTGTACCAGGTAGGCCCTCGGCCCTTAGGGGCCGGCTGCCTGCTGGATTTCCGCGAATCCGAAGATGCCGCCCAGGGACAAGCTGCCGCCTGTGCCAACTCGGGCTGCTTTGAGAGTGCCCATGGAGCTCTGCAAACTGACACCAGGAACGTGGGCTGGTGAGTTTTGCTTACCGGGGCAGAAGCCTTTTTGTGTACCAGGTAGGCCCTCGGCCCTTAGGGGCCGGCTGCCTGCTGGATTTCCGCGAATCCGAAGATGCCGCCCAGGGACAAGCTGCCACCTGTGCCAACTCGGGCTGCTTTGAGAGTGCCCATGGAGCTCTGCAAACTGACACCAGGAACGTGGGCTGGTGGGTTTTGCTTACCGGAGCAGAAGCCTTTTTGTGTACCAGGTAGGCCCTCGGCCCTTAGGGGCCGGCTGCCTGCTGGATTTCCGCGAATCCGAAGATGCCGCCCAGGGACAAGCTGCCGCCTGTGCCAACTCGGGCTGCTTTGAGAGTGCCCATGGA
>NW_024037496.1:0-25003 GCF_015832195.1 Motacilla alba alba
TGCCAACTCGGGCTGCTTTGAGAGTGCCCATGGAGCTCTGCAAACTGTGACCAGGACCGTGGGGTGCTGAGTTTTGTTTTCCAGGGCATATGCCTTTGTCATTACCAGGTCGTCCCTTGACCCTTGGGGGCTGGCTGCCTGCTGAATTTCCACGAATATCAAGATGCTGCCCACGGAGGAGCTGCCAACTGTGCCAACTCGGGCTGCTTTGACAGTGCCCACGGAGCTCGGCAAACTGAGACCAGGAACGTAGGGTTGTGGGTTTTGTTTTCCCGGGCAGAAGCCTCTCTCAGTACCAGGTAGGCCCTTGTTTCTTAGGGGCAGGCTGGCAGCAAGATTTCCACGAATATCAAGATGCCGCCCAGGGACAAGCTGCCACCTGTGGCAACTCAGGCTGCTTTGAGAGTGCCCATGGAGCTCTGCAAACTGAGACCATGAACCTGGGGTGCTGAGCTTTGTTTCCCCGGGCAGAAGCATTTGCAGTGCCAGGTAGGCCCTTGGTCCTTAAGGGCAGGATGCCTGGTGGATTTCCATGAATATCAAGACGCCGCCCAGGGACAAGCTGCCACCTGTGACAACCCGGGCTGCTTTGAGAGTGCCCACGGAGCTCTTCAAACTGGGAGAAAATATCTGGGGTTATGGGTTTTATTTTCCCGGGCAGAAGCCTTTGTCAGTACCACGTAGGCCCTTCGCCCTTGGGGGCCAGCTGGCTGCAGGATTTCCACGAATATCAAGATGCCGCCCAGGGACAAGCTGCCACATATGCCAACTCGGGCTGCTTTGAGAGTGCCCATGGAGCTCTGCAAAGTGAGACCAGGAACTTGCCTTGGTGAGTTTTGTTTCCCCGGGCAGAAGCCTTTGTCAGTACCACGAGGGCCCTTGTTCCTCAGGGGCAGGCTGCCGGCTGAATTTCCACGAATATCAAGATGCTTCCCAGGGACAAGCTGCCACCTGTGCCAACTCGGGCTGCTTTGAAAGTGCCAATGGAGCTCTGCAAACTGAGATGTGGAATGTGGGGTGCTGAGTTTTGTTTTCCCGGTCAGAAGCCTTTGTCAGTACCAGGTAGGCCCTTGGTCCTTAAGGGCATGCAGCCTGCTGGATTTCCATGAATATCAAGATGCTGCCCAGGGACAAGCTGCCACTTGTGCCAACTTGCGCTGCTTTGAGGGTGCCCATGGAGCTCTGCAAACTGAGACCAGGAACGTAGGGTTGTGGGTTTTGTTTTCCCGGGCAGAAGCCTCTCTCAGTACCAGGTAGGCCCTTGTTCCCTAGGGGCAGGCTGGCAGCAAGATTTCCACGAATATCAAGATGCTGCCCAGGGACAAGCTGCCACCTGTGCCAACTCGGGCTGCTTTGAGAGTGCCCATGGAGCTCTGCAAACTGAGACCATGAACCTGGGGTGCTTAGTTTTGTATCTCCGGGCAGAAGCATTTGCAGTGCCAGAAAGGCCCTTGGTCCTTAAGGGCAGGCAGCCTGCTGGATTTCCACGAATATCAAGATGCTGCCCAGGGACAAGCTGCCACCTGTGCCAACTCGCGCTGCTTTGAGAGTGCCCATGGCGCTCTGCAAACTGAGACCAGAAATGTGGGGTGCTGGGTTTTGTTTTCCAGGGCAGAAGCCTTTGTCAGTACCAAGTAGGCCCTTGTTCCTTAGGGACAGCCTGGCAGCAAGATTTCCCCGAATATCAAGATGCTGCCCAGGGATATTCTGCCACCTGTGCCAACTCGGGCTCCTTTGAGAGTGCCCACGAAGTTCTTCAAACTGAGATGTGGAACGGGGGTTTGTGGGTTTTGTTTTCCCGGGCAGAAACATTTGCAGTACCAGGTAGGCCCTCGGCCCATTGGGGGAGGCTGGCACCAGGATTTCCACGAAAATCAAGTTTCCGCCCAGGGACAAGCTGCCACCTGTGCCAACTCGGGCTGATTTGAGAGTGCCCACGGAGCTCGGCAAACTGAGACCAGGAACGTAGGGTTGTGGGTTTTGTTTTCCTGGGCAGAAGCCTTTGTCAGTACCAGGTAGGCCCTTGTTCCTTAGGGGCAGGCTGGCAGCAAGATTTCCACGAATATCAAGATGCCACCCAGGGACAAGCAGGCACCTGTGGCAAATCAGGCTGCTTTGAGAGTGCCCACGGAGCTCTGCAAACTGAGACCTTGAACCTGGGGTGCTGAGTTTTGTTTCTCCGGGCAGAAGCATTTGCAGTGCCAGGTAGGCCCTTGGTCCTTAAGGGCAGGAAGCCTGCTGGATTTCCATGAATATCAAGACGCCACCCAGGGACAAGCTGCCACCTGTGACAACTCGGGCTGCTTTGAGAGTGCCCACGGAGGTCTTCAAACTGAGAGAAAGTACCTGGGGTTATGGGTTTTGTTATCCCGGGCAGAAGCCTTTGTCAGTACCACGTATGCCCTCGGCCCTTGGGAGCCAGCTGCCTGCAGGATTTCCGCGAATATCAAGATGCTGGCCGGGGACAAGCTGCCACCTGTGCCAACTCGGGCTGCTTTGAGAGTGCCCATGGAGCTCTGCAAAGTGAGAACAGGAACGTGGGGTGCTGGGTTTTGTTTTCCAGGGCAGAAGCCTTTGTCAGTACCAGGTTGGCCCTTGGCCCTTGGGGGCCGGCTGCCTGCAGGATTTCCACGAATATCAAAATGCCGCCCAGGGACAAGCTGCCACCTGTGCCAACTCGGGCTGCTTTGAGAGTGCCCATGGAGCTCTGCAAACTGAGATGTGGAACGTGGGGTGGTGGGTTTTGTTTCCCTGGGCAAAACCCTTTGTCAGTACCAGGAGGGCCCTTGTTCCTCAGGGGCAGGCTGCCGGGTGAATTTCCACGAATATCAAGATGCTGCCCAGGGACAAGCTGCCACTTGTGCCAACTTGCGCTGCTTTGAGGGTGCCCACGGAGCTCTGCAAACTGAGACCAGGAACGTAGAGTTGTGGGTTTTGTTTCCCCAGGCAGAAGCCATTGTCAGTACCAGGTAGGCCCTTGTTCCCTAGGGGCAGGCTGGCAGCAAGATTTTCACAAATATCAAGATGCTGCCCAGGGACAAGCTGCCACCTGTGCCAACTCGGGCTGCTTTGAGAGTGCCCATGGAGCTCTGCAAACTGAGACCATGAACCTGGGGTGCTTAGTTATGTATCTCCGGGCAGAAGCATTTACAGTGCCAGATAGGCCCTCGGTCCTTAAGGGCAGGCAGCCTGCTGGATTTCCACGAATATCAAGATGCTGCCCAGGGACAAGCTGCCACCTGTGCCAACTCGGGCTGCTTTGAGAGTGCCCATGGAGCTCTGCAACCTGAGACTAGAAACATGGGGTGCTGGGTTTTGTTTTCCCGGGCAGAAGCCTTTGTCAGTACCAGTTGGGCCCTTGTTCCTCAGGGGCAGGCTGCCGGCTGGATTTCCACGAATATCAAGATGCCGCCCAGGGACAAGCTGCCACCTGTGCCAACTCGGGCTGCTTTGAGGGTGCCCATGGAGCTCTGCAAACTGGGACCAGAAACGTGCGGTGGTGGGTTTCGTTTTCCCGGGCAGAAGCCTTTGTCAGTACCAGGTAGGCCCTTGGTTCTTAAGGGCAGACTGCCGGCTAGATTTCCACGAATATCAAGATGCTGCCCAGGGACAAGCTGCCACCTGTGCCAACTCAGGCTGCTTTGAGAGTGCCCATGGAGCTCTGCAAACTGAGACTAGAAACATGGGGTGGTGGGTTTTGTTTTCCCGGGCAGAAGCCTTTGTCAGTACCAGTTGGGCCCTTGTTCCTCAGGGCCAGGCTGCCGGCTGGATGTCCACGAATATCAAGATGCTGCCCAGGGACAAGCTGCCACCTGTGCCAACTCGGGCTGCTTTGAGAGTGCCCATGGAGCTCTGCAACTGAGACCTGAAACGTGGGGTGCTGGGTTTTGTTTTCCCGGGCAGAAACATTTGCAGTACCAGGTAGGCCCTCGGCCCTATGGGGGAGGCTGGCACCAGGATTTCCACGAAAATCAAGTTTCCGCCCAGGGACAAGCTGCCACCAGTGCCAACTCGCGTTGCTTTGAGAGTGCCCACGGAGCTCTGCAAACTGTGACCAGGACCGTGGGGTGCTGGGTTTTGTTTTCCAGGGCAGAAGCCTTCGTCATTACCAGGTCGTCCCTTGGTCCTTGGGGGCCGGCTGCCTGCTGGATTTCCACGAATATCAAGATGCTGCCCACGGAGGAGCTGCCACCTGTGCCAACTCACGCTGCTTTGAGAGTGCCCATGGTGCTCTGCAAACTGAGATGTGGAACGTGGGTTTGTGCGTTTTGTTTTCCAGGGCAGAAGCCTTTGTCATTACCAGGAGGGCCCTTGTTCCTCAGGGGCAGGATGCCGGCTGAATTTCCACGAATATCAAGATGCTGCCCAGTGACAAGCTGCCACTTGTGCCAACTTGCGCTGCTTTGAGGGTGCCCACGGAGCTCTGCAAACTGAGACCAGGAACGTAGAGTTGTGGGTTTTGTTTCCCCAGGCAGAAGCCTTTGTCAGTACCAGGTAGGCCCTTGTTCCCTAGGGGCAGGCTGGCAGCAAGATTTCCACAAATATCAAGATGCTGCCCAGGGACAAGCTGCCACCTGTGCCAACTCGGGCTGATTTGAGAGTGCCCATGGAGCTCTGCAAACTGAGACCATGAACCTGGGGTGCTTAGTTATGTATCTCCGGGCAGAAGCATTTGCAGTGCCAGATAGGCCCTCGGTCCTTAAGGGCAGGCAGCCTGCTGGATTTCCACGAATATCAAGATGCTGCCCAGGGACAAGCTGCCACCTGTGCCAATTAGCGCTGCTTTGAGAGTGCCCATGGAGCTCTGCAACCTGAGACTAGAAACATGGGGTGCTGGGTTTTGTTTTCCCGGGCAGAAGCATTTGTCAGTACCAGTTGGGCCCTTGTTCCTCAGGGGCAGGCTGCCGGCTGGATTTCCATGAATATCAAGATGCCGCCCAGGGACAAGCTGCCACCTGTGCCAACTCGGGCTGCTTTGAGAGTGCCCACGGAGCTCTGCAAACTGTGACCAGGACCGTGGGGTGCTGAGTTTTGTTTTCCAGGGCAGAAGCCTTTGTCATTACAAGGTCGGCCCTTGGCCCTTGGGGGCCGGCTGCCTGCTGGATTTCCACGAATATCAACATGCCACCCAGGGACAAGCTGCCACCTGTGCCAACTCGGGCTGCTTTGAGAGTGCCCATGGAGATCTGCAAAGTGAGAACAGGAACGTGCGTTGGTGAGTTTTCTTTCCCCGGGCAGAAGCATTTGCAGTACCAGGTAAGCTCTCGGAACTTCAGGGCCGGCTGCCTGCTAGATTTCCACGAATATCAAGATGCCACCCAGGGACAAGCTGCCACCTGTGCCAACTCGCGCTGCTTTGAGAGTGCCCACGGAGCTCTGCAAACTGAGATGTGGAACGTGGGGTGGTGGGTTTTGTTTCCCCGGGAAGAAGCCTTTGTCAGTACCAGGAGGGCCCTTGTTCCTCAGGGGCAGGCTGCCGGCTGAATTTCCACGAATATCAAGATGCTGCCCAGGGACAAGCTGCCACCTGTGCCAACTCGCGCTGCTTTGAGAGTGCCCATGGAGCTCTGCAAACTGAGACCATGAACCTGGGGTGCTTAGTTTTGTATCTCCGGGCAGAAGCATTTGCAGTGCCAGAAAGGCCCGCGGTCCTTAAGGGCAGGCAGCCTGCTGGATTTCCACGAATATCAAGATGCTGCCCAGGGACATGCTGCCACCTGTGCCAACTCGCGCTGCTTTGAGAGTGCCCATGGTGCTCTGCAAACTGAGACCAGAAATGTGGGGTGCTGGGTTTGGTTTCCCCGGGCAGAAGCCTTTGTCAGTACCAAGTAGGCCCTTGTTCCTTAGGGACAGCCTGGCAGCAAGGTTTCCCCGAATAACAAGATGCTGCCCAGGGATATTCTGCCACCTGTGCCAACTCGGGCTGCTTTGAGAGTGCCCACGGAGCTCTTCAAACTGAGATGTGGAACGTAGGATTGTGGGTTTTGTTTTCCTGGGCAGAAACATTTGCAGGGCCAGGTAGGCCCTTGGCCCTTTGGGGGAGGCTGGCACCAGGATTTCCACGAATATCAAGATGCTGCCCAGGGACAAGCTGCCACCTGTGCCAACTCGGGCTGCTTTGAGAGTGCCCATGGAGCTCTGCAAACTGTGACCAGGACCGTGGGGTGCTGAGTTTTGTTTTCCAGGGCATAAGCCTTTGTCATTACCAGGTCGTCCCTTGACCCTTGGGGGCTGGCTGCCTGCTGAATTTCCACGAATATCAAGATGCTGCCCACGGAGGAGCTGCCAACTGTGCCAACTCGGGCTGCTTTGACAGTGCCCACGGAGCTCGGCAAACTGAGACCAGGAACGTAGGGTTGTGGGTTTTGTTTTCCCGGGCAGAAGCCTCTCTCAGTACCAGGTAGGCCCTTGTTTCTTAGGGGCAGGCTGGCAGCAAGATTTCCACGAATATCAAGATGCCACCCAGGGACAAGCTGCCACCTGTGCCAACTCGGGCTGCTTTGAGAGTGCCCATGGAGCTCTGCAAACTGAGACCATGAACCTGGGGTGCTGAGCTTTGTTTCCCCGGGCAGAAGCATTTGCAGTGCCAGGTAGGCCCTTGGTCCTTAAGGGCAGGATGCCTGGTGGATTTCCATGAATATCAAGACGCCGCCCAGGGACAAGCTGCCACCTGTGACAACCCGGGCTGCTTTGAGAGTGCCCACGGAGCTCTTCAAACTGGGAGAAAATATCTGGGGTTATGGGTTTTATTTTCCCGGGCAGAAGCCTTTGTCAGTACCACGTAGGCCCTTCGCCATTGGGGGCCAGCTGGCTGCAGGATTTCCACGAATATCAAGATGCCGCCCAGGGACAAGCTGCCACATATGCCAACTCGGGCTGCTTTGAGAGTGCCCATGGAGCTCTGCAAAGTGAGACCAGGAACTTGCCTTGGTGAGTTTTGTTTCCCCGGGCAGAAGCCTTTGTCAGTACCACGAGGGCCCCTGTTCCTCAGGGGCAGGCTGCCGGCTGAATTTCCACGAATATCAAGATGCTTCCCAGGGACAAGCTGCCACCTGTGCCAACTCGGGCTGCTTTGAAAGTGCCCATGGAGCTCTGCAAACTGAGATGTGGAATGTGGGGTGCTGAGTTTTGTTTTCCCGGTCAGAAGCCTTTGTCAGTACCAGGTAGGCCCTTGGTCCTTAAGGGCATGCAGCCTGCTGGATTTCCATGAATATCAAGATGCTGCCCAGGGACAAGCTGCCACTTGTGCCAACTTGCGCTGCTTTGAGGGTGCCCATGGAGCTCTGCAAACTGAGACCAGGAACGTAGGGTTGTGGGTTTTGTTTTCCCGGGCAGAAGCCTCTCTCAGTACCAGGTAGGCCCTTGTTCCCTAGGGGCAGGCTGGCAGCAAGATTTCCACGAATATCAAGATGCTGCCCAGGGACAAGCTGCCACCTGTGCCAACTCGGGCTGCTTTGAGAGTGCCCATGGAGCTCTGCAAACTGAGACCATGAACCTGGGGTGCTTAGTTTTGTATCTCCGGGCAGAAGCATTTGCAGTGCCAGAAAGGCCCGCGGTCCTTAAGGGCAGGCAGCCTGCTGGATTTCCACGAATATCAAGATGCTGCCCAGGGACAAGCTGCCACCTGTGCCAACTCGCGCTGCTTTGAGAGTGCCCATGGTGCTCTGCAAACTGAGACCAGAAATGTGGGGTGCTGGGTTTTGTTTTCCAGGGCAGAAGCCTTTGTCAGTACCAAGTAGGCCCTTGTTCCTTAGGGACAGCCTGGCAGCAAGATTTCCCCGAATATCAAGATGCTGCCCAGGGATATTCTGCCACCTGTGCCAACTCGGGCTCCTTTGAGAGTGCCCACGAAGTTCTTCAAACTGAGATGTGGAACGTGGGTTTGTGGGTTTTGTTTTCCCGGGCAGAAACATTTGCAGTACCAGGTAGGCCCTCGGCCCTTTGGGGGAGGCTGGCACCAGGATTTCCACGAAAATCAAGTTTCCGCCCAGGGACAAGCTGCCACCTGTGCCAACTCGGGCTGATTTGAGAGTGCCCACGGAGCTCGGCAAACTGAGACCAGGAACGTAGGGTTGTGGGTTTTGTTTTCCTGGGCAGAAGGCTTTGTCAGTACCAGGTAGGCCCTTGTTCCTTAGGGGCAGGCTGGCAGCAAGATTTCCACAAATATCAAGATGCCACCCAGGGACAAGCAGGCACCTGTGGCAAATCAGGCTGCTTTGAGAGTGCCCACGGAGCTCTGCAAACTGAGACCTTGAACCTGGGGTGCTGAGTTTTGTTTCTCCGGGCAGAAGCATTTGCAGTGCCAGGTAGGCCCTTGGTCCTTAAGGGCAGGAAGCCTGCTGGATTTCCATGAATATCAAGACGCCACCCAGGGACAAGCTGCCACCTGTGACAACTCGGGCTGCTTTGAGAGTGCCCACGGAGGTCTTCAAACTGAGAGAAAGTACCTGGGGTTATGGGTTTTGTTATCCCGGGCAGAAGCCTTTGTCAGTACCACGTATGCCCTCGGCCCTTGGGAGCCAGCTGCCTGCAGGATTTCCGCGAATATCAAGATGCTGGCCGGGGACAAGCTGCCACCTGTGCCAACTCGGGCTGCTTTGAGAGTGCCCATGGAGCTCTGCAAAGTGAGAACAGGAACGTGGGGTGCTGGGTTTTGTTTTCCAGGGCAGAAGCCTTTGTCAGTACCAGGTTGGCCCTTGGCCCTTGGGGGCCGGCTGCCTGCAGGATTTCCACGAATATCAAGATGCCGCCCAGGGACAAGCTGCCACCTGTGCCAACTCGGGCTGCTTTGAGAGTGCCCATGGAGCTCTGCAAACTGAGATGTGGAACGTGGGGTGGTGGGTTTTGTTTCCCTGGGCAAAACCCTTTGTCAGTACCAGGAGGGCCCTTGTTCCTCAGGGGCAGGCTGCCGGGTGAATTTCCACGAATATCAAGATGCTGCCCAGGGACAAGCTGCCACTTGTGCCAACTTGCGCTGCTTTGAGGGTGCCCACGGAGCTCTGCAAACTGAGACCAGGAACGTAGAGTTGTGGGTTTTGTTTCCCCAGGCAGAAGCCATTGTCAGTACCAGGTAGGCCCTTGTTCCCTAGGGGCAGGCTGGCAGCAAGATTTTCACAAATATCAAGATGCTGCCCAGGGACAAGCTGCCACCTGTGCCAACTCGGGCTGCTTTGAGAGTGCCCATGGAGCTCTGCAAACTGAGACCATGAACCTGGGGTGCTTAGTTATGTATCTCCGGGCAGAAGCATTTGCAGTGCCAGATAGGCCCTCGGTCCTTAAGGGCAGGCAGCCTGCTGGATTTCCACGAATATCAAGATGCTGCCCAGGGACAAGCTGCCACCTGTGCCAACTCGGGCTGCTTTGAGAGTGCCCATGGTGCTCTGCAAACTGAGACTAGAAACATGGGGTGCTGGGTTTTGTTTTCCCGGGCAGAAGCCTTTGTCAGTACCAGTTGGGCCCTTGTTCCTCAGGGGCAGGCTGCCGGCTGGATTTCCACGAATATCAAGATGCCGCCCAGGGACAAGCTGCCACCTGTGCCAACTCGGGCTGCTTTGAGGGTGCCCATGGAGCTCTGCAAACTGAGACCAGAACGTGGGGTGGTGGGTTTTGTTTTCCCCGGGCAGAAGCCTTTGTCAGTACCAGGTAGGCCCTTGGTTCTTAAGGGCAGACTGCCGGCTAGATTTCCACGAATATCAAGATGCTGCCCAGGGACAAGCTGCCACCTGTGCCAACTCAGGCTGCTTTGAGAGTGCCCATGGAGCTCTGCAAACTGAGACTAGAAACATGGGTGGTGGGTTTTGTTTTCCCGGGCAGAAGCCTTTGTCAGTACCAGTTGGGCCCTTGTTCCTCAGGGGCAAGCTGCCGGCTGGATGTCCACGAATATCAAGATGCTGCCAGGGACAAGCTGCCACCTGTGCCAACTCGGGCTGCTTTGAGAGTGCCCATGGAGCTCTGCAACTGAGACCTGAAACGTGGGGTGCTGGTTTTGTTTTCCCGGGCAGAAACATTTGCAGTACCAGGTAGGCCCTCGGCCCTATGGGGGAGGCTGGCACCAGGATTTCCACGAAAATCAAGTTTCCGCCCAGGGACAAGCTGCCACCAGTGCCAACTCGCGTTGCTTTGAGAGTGCCCACGGAGCTCTGCAAACTGTGACCAGGACCGTGGGGTGCTGGGTTTTGTTTTCCAGGGCAGAAGCCTTCGTTCATTACCAGGTCGTCCCTTGGTCCTTGGGGGCCGGCTGCCTGCTGGATTTCCACGAATATCAAGATGCTGCCCACGGAGGAGCTGCCACCTGTGCCAACTCACGCTGCTTTGAGAGTGCCCATGGTGCTCTGCAAACTGAGATGTGGAACGTGGGTTTGTGCGTTTTGTTTTCCAGGGCAGAAGCCTTTGTCATTACCAGGAGGGCCCTTGTTCCTCAGGGGCAGGATGCCGGCTGAATTTCCACGAATATCAAGATGCTGCCCAGTGACAAGCTGCCACTTGTGCAACTTGCGCTGCTTTGAGGGTGCCCACGGAGCTCTGCAAACTGAGACCAGGAACGTAGAGTTGTGGGTTTTGTTTCCCCAGGCAGAAGCCTTTGTCAGTACCAGGTAGGCCCTTGTTCCCTAGGGGCAGGCTGGCAGCAAGATTTCCACAAATATCAAGATGCTGCCCAGGGACAAGCAGCCACCTGTGCCAACTCGGGCTGATTTGAGAGTGCCCATGGAGCTCTGCAAACTGAGACCATGAACCTGGGGTGCTTAGTTTTGTATCTCCGGGCAGAAGCATTTGCAGTGCCAGAAAGGCCCGCGGTCCTTAAGGGCAGGCAGCCTGCTGGATTTCCACGAATATCAAGATGCTGCCCAGGGACAAGCTGCCACCTGTGCCAACTCGCGCTGCTTTGAGGGTGCCCATGGTGCTCTGCAAACTGAGACCAGAAATGTGGGGTGCTGGGTTTTGTTTTCCAGGGCAGAAGCCTTTGTCAGTACCAAGTAGGCCCTTGTTCCTTAGGGACAGCCTGGCAGCAAGATTTCCCCGAATATCAAGATGCTGCCCAGGGATATTCTGCCACCATGTGCCAACTCGGGCTCCTTTGAGAGTGCCCACGAAGGTTCTTCAAACTGAGATGTGGAACGTGGGTTTGTGGGTTTTGTTTTCCCGGGCAGAAACATTTGCAGTACCAGGTAGGCCCTCGGCCCTTTGGGGGAGGCTGGCACCAGGATTTCCACGAAAATCAAGTTTCCGCCCAGGGACAAGCTGCCACCTGTGCCAACTCGGGGCTGATTTGAGAGTGCCCACGGAGCTCGGCAAACTGAGACCAGGAACGTAGGGTTGTGGTTTTGTTTTCCTGGGCAGAAGGCTTTGTCAGTACCAGGTAGGCCCTTGTTCCTTAGGGGCAGGCTGGCAGCAAGATTTCCACAAATATCAAGATGCCACCCAGGGACAAGCAGGCACCTGTGGCAAATCAGGCTGCTTTGAGAGTGCCCACGGAGCTCTGCAAACTGAGACCTTGAACCTGGGGTGCTGAGTTTTGTTTCTCCGGGCAGAAGCATTTGCAGTGCCAGGTAGGCCCTTGGTCCTTAAGGGCAGGAAGCCTGCTGGATTTCCATGAATATCAAGACGCCACCACAGGGACAAGCTGCCACCTGTGACAACTCGGGCTGCTTTGAGAGTGCCCACGGAGGTCTTCAAACTGAGAGAAAGTACCTGGGGTTATGGGTTTTGTTATCCCGGGCAGAAGCCTTTGTCAGTACCCACGTATGCCCTCGGCCCTTGGGAGCCAGCTGCCTGCAGGATTTCCGCGAATATCAAGATGCTGGCCGGGGACAAGCTGCCACCTGTGCCCAACTCGGGCTGCTTTGAGAGTGCCCATGGAGCTCTGCAAAGTGAGAACAGGAACGTGGGGTGCTGGGTTTTGTTTTTCCAGGGCAGAAGCCTTTGTCAGTACCAGGTTGGCCCTTGGCCCTTGGGGGCCGGCTGCCTGCAGGATTTCCACGAATATCAAGATGCCGCCCAGGGACAAGCTGCCACCTGTGCCAACTCGGGCTGCTTTGAGAGTGCCCATGGAGCTCTGCAAACTGAGATGTGGAACGTGGGGTGGTGGGTTTTGTTTCCCTGGCAAAACCCTTTGTCAGTACCAGGAGGGCCCTTGTTCCTCAGGGGCAGGCTGCCGGGTGAATTTCCACGAATATCAAGATGCTGCCCAGGGACAAGCTGCCACTTGTGCCAACTTGCGCTGCTTTGAGGGTGCCCACGGAGCTCTGCAAACTGAGACCAGGAACGTAGAGTTGTGGGTTTTGTTTCCCCAGGCAGAAGCCATTGTCAGTACCAAGGTAGGCCCTTGTTCCCTAGGGGCAGGCTGGCAGCAAGATTTTCACAAATATCAAGATGCTGCCCAGGGACAAGCTGCCACCTGTGCCAACTCGGGCTGCTTTGAGAGTGCCCATGGAGCTCTGCAAACTGAGACCATGAACCTGGGGTGCTTAGTTATGTATCTCCGGGCAGAAGCATTTGCAGTGCCAGATAGGCCCTCGGTCCTTAAGGGCAGGCAGCCTGCTGGATTTCCACGAATATCAAGATGCTGCCCAGGGACAAGCTGCCACCTGTGCCAACTCGGGCTGCTTTGAGAGTGCCCATGGTGCTCTGCAAACTGAGACTAGAAACATGGGGTGCTGGGTTTTGTTTTCCCGGGCAGAAGCCTTTGTCAGTACCAGTTGGGCCCTTGTTCCTCAGGGGCAGGCTGCCGGCTGGATTTCCACGAATATCAAGATGCCGCCCAGGGACAAGCTGCCACCTGTGCCAACTCGGGCTGCTTTGAGGGTGCCCATGGAGCTCTGCAAACTGAGACCAGAAACGTGGGGTGGTGGGTTTTGTTTTCCCGGGCAGAAGCCTTTGTCAGTACCAGGTAGGCCCTTGGTTCTTAAGGGCAGACTGCCGGCTAGATTTCCACGAATATCAAGATGCTGCCCAGGGACAAGCTGCCACCTGTGCCAACTCAGGCTGCTTTGAGAGTGCCCATGGAGCTCTGCAAACTGAGACTAGAAACATGGGGTGGTGGGTTTTGTTTTCCCGGGCAGAAGCCTTTGTCAGTACCAGTTGGGCCCTTGTTCCTCAGGGGCAAGCTGCCGGCTGGATGTCCACGAATATCAAGATGCTGCCCAGGGACAAGCTGCCACCTGTGCCAACTCGGGCTGCTTTGAGAGTGCCCATGGAGCTCTGCAACTGAGACCTGAAACGTGGGGTGCTGGGTTTTGTTTTCCCGGGCAGAAACATTTGCAGTACCAGGTAGGCCCTCGGCCCTATGGGGGAGGCTGGCACCAGGATTTCCACGAAAATCAAGTTTCCGCCCAGGGACAAGCTGCCACCAGTGCCAACTCGCGTTGCTTTGAGAGTGCCCACGGAGCTCTGCAAACCTGTGACCAGGACCGTGGGGTGCTGGGTTTTGTTTTCCAGGGCAGAAGCCTTCGTCATTACCAGGTCGTCCCTTGGTCCTTGGGGGCCGGCTGCCTGCTGGATTTCCACGAATATCAAGATGCTGCCACGGAGGAGCTGCCACCTGTGCCAACTCACGCTGCTTTGAGAGTGCCCATGGTGCTCTGCAAACTGAGATGTGGAACGTGGGTTTGTGCGTTTTGTTTTCCATGGGCAGAAGCCTTTGTCATTACCAGGAGGGCCCTTGTTCCTCAGGGGCAGGGATGCCGGCTGAATTTCCACGAATATCAAGATGCTGCCCAGTGACAAGCTGCCACTTGTGCCAACTTGCGCTGCTTTGAGGGTGCCCACGGAGCTCTGCAAACTGAGACCAGGAACGTAGAGTTGTGGGTTTTGTTTCCCCAGGCAGAAGCCTTTGTCAGTACCAGGTAGGCCCTTGTTCCCTAGGGGCAGGCTGGCAGCAAGATTTCCACAAATATCAAGATGCTGCCCAGGGACAAGCAGCCACCTGTGCCAACTCGGGCTGATTTGAGAGTGCCCATGGAGCTCTGCAAACTGAGACCATGAACCTGGGGTGCTTAGTTATGTATCTCCGGGCAGAAGCATTTGCAGTGCCAGATAGGCCCTCGGTCCTTAAGGGCAGGCAGCCTGCTGGATTTCCACGAATATCAAGATGCTGCCCAGGGACAAGCTGCCACCTGTGCCAATTAGCGCTGCTTTGAGAGTGCCCATGGAGCTCTGCAACCTGAGACTAGAAACATGGGGTGCTGGGTTTTGTTTTCCCGGGCAGAAGCATTTGTCAGTACCAGTTGGGCCCTTGTTCCTCAGGGGCAGGCTGCCGGCTGGATTTCCATGAATATCAAGATGCCGCCCAGGGACAAGCTGCCACCTGTGCCAACTCGGGCTGCTTTGAGAGTGCCCACGGAGCTCTGCAAACTGTGACCAGGGACCGTGGGGTGCTGAGTTTTGTTTTCCAGGCAGAAGCCTTTGTCATTACAAGGTCGGCCCTTGGCCCTTGGGGGCCGGCTGCCTGCTGGATTTCCACGAATATCAACATGCCACCCAGGACAAGCTGCCACCTGTGCCAACTCGGGCTGCTTTGAGAGTGCCCATGGAGATCTGCAAAGTGAGAACAGGAACGTGCGTTGGTGAGTTTTCTTTCCCCGGGCAGAAGCATTTGCAGTACCAGGTAAGCTCTCGGAACTTCAGGGCCGGCTGCCTGCTAGATTTCCACGAATATCAAGATGCCACCCAGGGACAAGCTGCCACCTGTGCCAACTCGCGCTGCTTTGAGAGTGCCCACGGAGCTCTGCAAACTGAGATGTGGAACGTGGGGAGGTGGGTTTTGTTTCCCCGGGAAGAAGCCTTTGTCAGTACCAGGAGGGCCCTTGTTCCTCAGGGGCTGGCTGCCGGCTGAATTTCCACGAATATCAAGATGCTGCCCAGGGACAAGCTGCCACCTGTGCCAACTCGCGCTGCTTTGAGAGTGCCCATGGAGCTCTGCAAACTGAGACCATGAACCTGGGGTGCTTAGTTTTGTATCTCCGGGCAGAAGCATTTGCAGTGCCAGAAAGGCCCGCGGTCCTTAAGGGCAGGCAGCCTGCTGGATTTCCACGAATATCAAGATGCTGCCCAGGGACATGCTGCCACCTGTGCCAACTCGCGCTGCTTTGAGAGTGCCCATGGTGCTCTGCAAACTGAGACCAGAAATGTGGGGTGCTGGGTTTGGTTTCCCCGGGCAGAAGCCTTTGTCAGTACCAAGTAGGCCCTTGTTCCTTAGGGACAGCCTGGCAGCAAGGTTTCCCCGAATAACAAGATGCTGCCCAGGGATATTCTGCCACCTGTGCCAACTCGGGCTGCTTTGAGAGTGCCCACGGAGCTCTTCAAACTGAGATGTGGAACGTAGGATTGTGGGTTTTGTTTTCCTGGGCAGAAACATTTGCAGGGCCAGGTAGGCCCTTGGCCCTTTGGGGGAGGCTGGCACCAGGATTTCCACGAATATCAAGATGCTGCCCAGGGACAAGCTGCCACCTGTGCCAACTCGGGCTGCTTTGAGAGTGCCCATGGAGCTCTGCAAACTGTGACCAGACCGTGGGGTGCTGAGTTTTGTTTTCCAGGGCATAAGCCTTTGTCATTACCAGGTCGTCCCTTGACCCTTGGGGGCTGGCTGCCTGCTGAATTTCCACGAATATCAAGATGCTGCCCACGGAGGAGCTGCCAACTGTGCCAACTCGGGCTGCTTTGACAGTGCCCACGGAGCTCGGCAAACTGAGACCAGGAACGTAGGGTTGTGGGTTTTGTTTTCCCGGGCAGAAGCCTCTCTCAGTACCAGGTAGGGCCCTTGTTTCTTAGGGGCAGGCTGGCAGCAAGATTTCCACGAATATCAAGATGCCACCCAGGGACAAGCTGCCACCTGTGCCAACTCGGGCTGCTTTGAGAGTGCCCATGGAGCTCTGCAAACTGAGACCATGAACCTGGGGTGCTGAGCTTTGTTTCCCCGGGCAGAAGCATTTGCAGTGCCAGGTAGGCCCTTGGTCCTTAAGGGCAGGATGCCTGGTGGATTTCCATGAATATCAAGACGCCGCCCAGGGACAAGCTGCCACCTGTGACAACCCGGGCTGCTTTGAGAGTGCCCACGGAGCTCTTCAAACTGGGAGAAAATATCTGGGGTTATGGGTTTTATTTTCCCGGGCAGAAGCCTTTGTCAGTACCACGTAGGCCCTTCGCCATTGGGGGCCAGCTGGCTGCAGGATTTCCACGAATATCAAGATGCCGCCCAGGGACAAGCTGCCACATATGCCAACTCGGGCTGCTTTGAGAGTGCCCATGGAGCTCTGCAAAGTGAGACCAGGAACTTGCCTTGGTGAGTTTTGTTTCCCCGGGCAGAAGCCTTTGTCAGTACCACGAGGGCCCCTGTTCCTCAGGGGCAGGCTGCCGGCTGAATTTCCACGAATATCAAGATGCTTCCCAGGGACAAGCTGCCACCTGTGCCAACTCGGGCTGCTTTGAAAGTGCCCATGGAGCTCTGCAAACTGAGATGTGGAATGTGGGGTGCTGAGTTTTGTTTTCCCGGTCAGAAGCCTTTGTCAGTACCAGGTAGGCCCTTGGTCCTTAAGGGCATGCAGCCTGCTGGATTTCCATGAATATCAAGATGCTGCCCAGGGACAAGCTGCACACTTGTGCCAACTTGCGCTGCTTTGAGGGTGCCCATGGAGCTCTGCAAACTGAGACCAGGAACGTAGGGTTGTGGGTTTTGTTTTCCCGGGCAGAAGCCTCTCTCAGTACCAGGTAGGCCCTTGTTCCCTAGGGGCAGGCTGGCAGCAAGATTTCCACGAATATCAAGATGCTGCCCAGGGACAAGCTGCCACCTGTGCCAACTCGGGCTGCTTTGAGAGTGCCCATGGAGCTCTGCAAACTGAGACCATGAACCTGGGGTGCTTAGTTTTGTATCTCCGGGCAGAAGCATTTGCAGTGCCAGAAAGGCCCGCGGTCCTTAAGGGCAGGCAGCCTGCTGGATTTCCACGAATATCAAGATGCTGCCCAGGGACAAGCTGCCACCTGTGCCAACTCGCGCTGCTTTGAGAGTGCCCATGGTGCTCTGCAAACTGAGACCAGAAATGTGGGGTGCTGGGTTTTGTTTTCCAGGGCAGAAGCCTTTGTCAGTACCAAGTAGGCCCTTGTTCCTTAGGGACAGCCTGGCAGCAAGATTTCCCCGAATATCAAGATGCTGCCCAGGGATATTCTGCCACCTGTGCCAACTCGGGCTCCTTTGAGAGTGCCCACGAAGTTCTTCAAACTGAGATGTGGAACGTGGGTTTGTGGGTTTTGTTTTCCCGGGCAGAAACATTTGCAGTACCAGGTAGGCCCTCGGCCCTTTGGGGGAGGCTGGCACCAGGATTTCCACGAAAATCAAGTTTCCCGCCCAGGGACAAGCTGCCACCTGTGCCAACTCGGGCTGATTTGAGAGTGCCCACGGAGCTCGGCAAACTGAGACCAGGAACGTAGGGTTGTGGGTTTTGTTTTCCTGGGCAGAAGGCTTTGTCAGTACCAGGTAGGCCCTTGTTCCTTAGGGGCAGGCTGGCAGCAAGATTTCCACAAATATCAAGATGCCACCCAGGGACAAGCAGGCACCTGTGGCAAATCAGGCTGCTTTGAGAGTGCCCACGGAGCTCTGCAAACTGAGACCTTGAACCTGGGGTGCTGAGTTTTGTTTCTCCGGGCAGAAGCATTTGCAGTGCCAGGTAGGCCCTTGGTCCTTAAGGGCAGGAAGCCTGCTGGATTTCCATGAATATCAAGACGCCACCCAGGGACAAGCTGCCACCTGTGACAACTCGGGCTGCTTTGAGAGTGCCCACGGAGGTCTTCAAACTGAGAGAAAGTACCTGGGGTTATGGGTTTTGTTATCCCGGGCAGAAGCCTTTGTCAGTACCACGTATGCCCTCGGCCCTTGGGAGCCAGCTGCCTGCAGGATTTCCGCGAATATCAAGATGCTGGCCGGGACAAGCTGCCACCCTGTGCCAACTCGGGCTGCTTTGAGAGTGCCCATGGAGCTCTGCAAAGTGAGAACAGGAACGTGGGGTGCTGGGTTTTGTTTTCCAGGGCAGAAGCCTTTGTCAGTACCAGGTTGGCCCTTGGCCCTTGGGGGCCGGCTGCCTGCAGGATTTCCACGAATATCAAGATGCCGCCCAGGGACAAGCTGCCACCTGTGCCAACTCGGGCTGCTTTGAGAGTGCCCATGGAGCTCTGCAAACTGAGATGTGGAACGTGGGGTGGTGGGTTTTGTTTCCCTGGGCAAAACCCTTTGTCAGTACCAGGAGGGCCCTTGTTCCTCAGGGGCAGGCTGCCGGGTGAATTTCCACGAATATCAAGATGCTGCCCAGGGACAAGCTGCCACTTGTGCCAACTTGCGCTGCTTTGAGGGTGCCCACGGAGCTCTGCAAACTGAGACCAGGAACGTAGAGTTGTGGGTTTTGTTTCCCCAGGCAGAAGCCATTGTCAGTACCAGGTAGGCCCTTGTTCCCTAGGGGCAGGCTGGCAGCAAGATTTTCACAAATATCAAGATGCTGCCCAGGGACAAGCTGCCACCTGTGCCAACTCGGGCTGCTTTGAGAGTGCCCATGGAGCTCTGCAAACTGAGACCATGAACCTGGGGTGCTTAGTTATGTATCTCCGGGCAGAAGCATTTGCAGTGCCAGATAGGCCCTCGGTCCTTAAGGGCAGGCAGCCTGCTGGATTTCCACGAATATCAAGATGCTGCCCAGGGACAAGCTGCCACTGTGCCAACTCGGGCTGCTTTGAGAGTGCCCATGGTGCTCTGCAAACTGAGACTAGAAACATGGGGTGCTGGGTTTTGTTTTCCCGGGCAGAAGCCTTTGTCAGTACCAGTTGGGCCCTTGTTCCTCAGGGGCAGGCTGCCGGCTGGATTTCCACGAATATCAAGATGCCGCCCAGGGACAAGCTGCCACCTGTGCCAACTCGGGCTGCTTTGAGGGTGCCCATGGAGCTCTGCAAACTGAGACCAGAAACGTGGGGTGGTGGTTTTGTTTTCCCGGGCAGAAGCCTTTGTCAGTACCAGGTAGGCCCTTGGTTCTTAAGGGCAGACTGCCGGCTAGATTTCCACGAATATCAAGATGCTGCCCAGGGACAAGCTGCCACCTGTGCCAACTCAGGCTGCTTTGAGAGTGCCCATGGAGCTCTGCAAACTGAGACTAGAAACATGGGGTGGTGGGTTTTGTTTTCCCGGGCAGAAGCCTTTGTCAGTACCAGTTGGGCCCTTGTTCCTCAGGGGCAGGCTGCCGGCTGGATGTCCACGAATATCAAGATGCTGCCCAGGGACAAGCTGCCACCTGTGCCAACTCGGGCTGCTTTGAGAGTGCCCATGGAGCTCTGCAACTGAGACCTGAAACGTGGGGTGCTGGGTTTTGTTTTCCCGGGCAGAAACATTTGCAGTACCAGGTAGGCCCTCGGCCCTATGGGGGAGGCTGGCACCAGGATTTCCACGAAAATCAAGTTTCCGCCCAGGGACAAGCTGCCACCAGTGCCAACTCGCGTTGCTTTGAGAGTGCCCACGGAGCTCTGCAAACTGTGACCAGGACCGTGGGGTGCTGGGTTTTGTTTTCCAGGGCAGAAGCCTTCGTCATTACCAGGTCGTCCCTTGGTCCTTGGGGGCCGGCTGCCTGCTGGATTTCCACGAATATCAAGATGCTGCCCACGGAGGAGCTGCCACCTGTGCCAACTCACGCTGCTTTGAGAGTGCCCATGGTGCTCTGCAAACTGAGATGTGGAACGTGGGTTTGTGCGTTTTGTTTTCCAGGGCAGAAGCCTTTGTCATTACCAGGAGGGCCCTTGTTCCTCAGGGGCAGGATGCCGGCTGAATTTCCACGAATATCAAGATGCTGCCCAGTGACAAGCTGCCACTTGTGCCAACTTGCGCTGCTTTGAGGGTGCCCACGGAGCTCTGCAAACTGAGACCAGGAACGTAGAGTTGTGGGTTTTGTTTCCCCAGGCAGAAGCCTTTGTCAGTACCAGGTAGGCCCTTGTTCCCTAGGGGCAGGCTGGCAGCAAGATTTCCACAAATATCAAGATGCTGCCCAGGGACAAGCTGCCACCTGTGCCAACTCGGGCTGATTTGAGAGTGCCCATGGAGCTCTGCAAACTGAGACCATGAACCTGGGGTGCTTAGTTATGTATCTCCGGGCAGAAGCATTTGCAGTGCCAGATAGGCCCTCGGTCCTTAAGGGCAGGCAGCCTGCTGGATTTCCACGAATATCAAGATGCTGCCCAGGGACAAGCTGCCACCTGTGCCAATTAGCGCTGCTTTGAGAGTGCCCATGGAGCTCTGCAACCTGAGACTAGAAACATGGGGTGCTGGGTTTTGTTTTCCCGGGCAGAAGCATTTGTCAGTACCAGTTGGGCCCTTGTTCCTCAGGGGCAGGCTGCCGGCTGGATTTCCATGAATATCAAGATGCCGCCCAGGGACAAGCTGCCACCTGTGCCAACTCGGGCTGCTTTGAGAGTGCCCACGGAGCTCTGCAAACTGTGACCAGGACCGTGGGGTGCTGAGTTTTGTTTTCCAGGGCAGAAGCCTTTGTCATTACAAGGTCGGCCCTTGGCCCTTGGGGGCCGGCTGCCTGCTGGATTTCCACGAATATCAACATGCCACCCAGGGACAAGCTGCCACCTGTGCCAACTCGGGCTGCTTTGAGAGTGCCCATGGAGATCTGCAAAGTGAGAACAGGAACGTGCGTTGGTGAGTTTTCTTTCCCCGGGCAGAAGCATTTGCAGTACCAGGTAAGCTCTCGGAACTTCAGGGCCGGCTGCCTGCTAGATTTCCACGAATATCAAGATGCCACCCAGGGACAAGCTGCCACCTGTGCCAACTCGCGCTGCTTTGAGAGTGCCCATGGAGCTCTGCAAACTGAGATGTGGAACGTGGGGTGGTGGGTTTTCTTTCCCCGGGAAGAAGCCTTTGTCAGTACCAGGAGGGCCCTTGTTCCTCAGGGGCAGGCTGCCGGCTGAATTTCCACGAATATCAAGATGCTGCCCAGGGACAAGCTGCCACCTGTGCCAACTCGCGCTGCTTTGAGAGTGCCCATGGAGCTCTGCAAACTGAGACCATGAACCTGGGGTGCTTAGTTTTGTATCTCCGGGCAGAAGCATTTGCAGTGCCAGAAAGGCCCGCGGTCCTTAAGGGCAGGCAGCCTGCTGGATTTCCACGAATATCAAGATGCTGCCCAGGGACAAGCTGCCACCTGTGCCAACTCGGGCTGCTTTGAGAGTGCCCATGGTGCTCTGCAAACTGAGACCAGAAATGTGGGGTGCTGGGTTTGGTTTCCCCGGGCAGAAGCCTTTGTCAGTACCAAGTAGGCCCTTGTTCCTTAGGGACAGCCTGGCAGCAAGGTTTCCCCGAATAACAAGATGCTGCCCAGGGATATTCTGCCACCTGTGCCAACTCGGGCTGCTTTGAGAGTGCCCACGGAGCTCTTCAAACTGAGATGTGGAACGTAGGATTGTGGGTTTTGTTTTCCTGGGCAGAAACATTTGCAGGGCCAGGTAGGCCCTTGGCCCTTTGGGGGAGGCTGGCACCAGGATTTCCACGAATATCAAGATGCTGCCCAGGGACAAGCTGCCACCTGTGCCAACTCGGGCTGCTTTGAGAGTGCCCATGGAGCTCTGCAAACTGTGACCAGGACCGTGGGGTGCTGAGTTTTGTTTTCCAGGGCATAAGCCTTTGTCATTACCAGGTCGTCCCTTGACCCTTGGGGGCTGGCTGCCTGCTGAATTTCCACGAATATCAAGATGCTGCCCACGGAGGAGCTGCCAACTGTGCCAACTCGGGCTGCTTTGACAGTGCCCACGGAGCTCGGCAAACTGAGACCAGGAACGTAGGGTTGTGGGTTTTGTTTTCCCGGGCAGAAGCCTCTCTCAGTACCAGGTAGGCCCTTGTTTCTTAGGGGCAGGCTGGCAGCAAGATTTCCACGAATATCAAGATGCCACCCAGGGACAAGCTGCCACCTGTGCCAACTCGGGCTGCTTTGAGAGTGCCCATGGAGCTCTGCAAACTGAGACCATGAACCTGGGGTGCTGAGCTTTGTTTCCCCGGGCAGAAGCATTTGCAGTGCCAGGTAGGCCCTTGGTCCTTAAGGGCAGGATGCCTGGTGGATTTCCATGAATATCAAGACGCCGCCCCCAGGGACAAGCTGCCACCTGTGACAACCCGGGCTGCTTTGAGAGTGCCCACGGAGCTCTTCAAACTGGGAGAAAATATCTGGGGTTATGGGTTTTATTTTCCCGGGCAGAAGCCTTTGTCAGTACCACGTAGGCCCTTCGCCATTGGGGGCCAGCTGGCTGCAGGATTTCCACGAATATCAAGATGCCGCCCAGGGACAAGCTGCCACATATGCCAACTCGGGCTGCTTTGAGAGTGCCCATGGAGCTCTGCAAAGTGAGACCAGGAACTTGCCTTGGTGAGTTTTGTTTCCCCGGCAGAAGCCTTTGTCAGTACCACGAGGGCCCCTGTTCCTCAGGGGCAGGCTGCCGGCTGAATTTCCACGAATATCAAGATGCTTCCCAGGGACAAGCTGCCACCTGTGCCAACTCGGGCTGCTTTGAAAGTGCCCATGGAGCTCTGCAAACTGAGATGTGGAATGTGGGGTGCTGAGTTTTGTTTTCCCGGTCAGAAGCCTTTGTCAGTACCAGGTAGGCCCTTGGTCCTTAAGGGCATGCAGCCTGCTGGATTTCCATGAATATCAAGATGCTGCCCAGGGACAAGCTGCCACTTGTGCCAACTTGCGCTGCTTTGAGGGTGCCCATGGAGCTCTGCAAACTGAGACCAGGAACGTAGGGTTGTGGGTTTTGTTTTCCCGGGCAGAAGCCTCTCTCAGTACCAGGTAGGCCCTTGTTCCCTAGGGGCAGGCTGGCAGCAAGATTTCCACGAATATCAAGATGCTGCCCAGGGACAAGCTGCCACCTGTGCCAACTCGGGCTGCTTTGAGAGTGCCCATGGAGCTCTGCAAACTGAGACCATGAACCTGGGGTGCTTAGTTTTGTATCTCCGGGCAGAAGCATTTGCAGTGCCAGAAAGGCCCGCGGTCCTTAAGGGCAGGCAGCCTGCTGGATTTCCACGAATATCAAGATGCTGCCCAGGGACAAGCTGCCACCTGTGCCAACTCGCGCTGCTTTGAGAGTGCCCATGGTGCTCTGCAAACTGAGACCAGAAATGTGGGGTGCTGGGTTTTGTTTTCCAGGGCAGAAGCCTTTGTCAGTACCAAGTAGGCCCTTGTTCCTTAGGGACAGCCTGGCAGCAAGATTTCCCCGAATATCAAGATGCTGCCCAGGGATATTCTGCCACCTGTGCCAACTCGGGCTCCTTTGAGAGTGCCCACGAAGTTCTTCAAACTGAGATGTGGAACGTGGGTTTGTGGGTTTTGTTTTCCCGGGCAGAAACATTTGCAGTACCAGGTAGGCCCTCGGCCCTTTGGGGGAGGCTGGCACCAGGATTTCCACGAAAATCAAGTTTCCGCCCAGGGACAAGCTGCCACCTGTGCCAACTCGGGCTGATTTGAGAGTGCCCACGGAGCTCGGCAAACTGAGACCAGGAACGTAGGGTTGTGGGTTTTGTTTTCCTGGGCAGAAGGCTTTGTCAGTACCAGGTAGGCCCTTGTTCCTTAGGGGCAGGCTGGCAGCAAGATTTCCACAAATATCAAGATGCCACCCAGGGACAAGCAGGCACCTGTGGCAAATCAGGCTGCTTTGAGAGTGCCCACGGAGCTCTGCAAACTGAGACCTTGAACCTGGGGTGCTGAGTTTTGTTTCTCCGGGCAGAAGCATTTGCAGTGCCAGGTAGGCCCTTGGTCCTTAAGGGCAGGAAGCCTGCTGGATTTCCATGAATATCAAGACGCCACCCAGGGACAAGCTGCCACCTGTGACAACTCGGGCTGCTTTGAGAGTGCCCACGGAGGTCTTCAAACTGAGAGAAAGTACCTGGGGTTATGGGTTTTGTTATCCCGGGCAGAAGCCTTTGTCAGTACCACGTATGCCCTCGGCCCTTGGGAGCCAGCCGCCTGCAGGATTTCCGCGAATATCAAGATGCTGGCCAGGGACAAGCTGCCACCTGTGCCAACTCGGGCTGCTTTGAGAGTGCCCATGGAGCTCTGCAAAGTGAGAACAGGAACGTGGGGTGCTGGGTTTTGTTTTCCAGGGCAGAAGCCTTTGTCAGTACCAGGTTGGCCCTTGGCCCTTGGGGGCCGGCTGCCTGCAGGATTTCCACGAATATCAAGATGCCGCCCAGGGACAAGCTGCCACCTGTGCCAACTCGGGCTGCTTTGAGAGTGCCCATGGAGCTCTGCAAACTGAGATGTGGAACGTGGGGTGGTGGGTTTTGTTTCCCTGGGCAAAACCCTTTGTCAGTACCAGGAGGGCCCTTGTTCCTCAGGGGCAGGCTGCCGGCTGAATTTCCACGAATATCAAGATGCTGCCCACGGAGGAGCTGCCAACTGTGCCAACTCGGGCTGCTTTGACAGTGCCCACGGAGCTCGGCAAACTGAGACCAGGAACGTAGGGTTGTGGGTTTTTGTTTTCCCGGGCAGAAGCCTCTCTCAGTACCAGGTAGGCCCTTGTTTCTTAGGGGCAGGCTGGCAGCAAGATTTCCACGAATATCAAGATGCCACCCAGGGACAAGCTGCCACCTGTGCCAACTCGGGCTGCTTTGAGAGTGCCCATGGAGCTCTGCAAACTGAGACCATGAACCTGGGGTGCTGAGCTTTGTTTCCCCGGGCAGAAGCATTTGCAGTGCCAGGTAGGCCCTTGGTCCTTAAGGGCAGGATGCCTGGTGGATTTCCATGAATATCAAGACGCCGCCCAGGAACAAGCTGCCACCTGTGACAACCCGGGCTGCTTTGAGAGTGCCCACGGAGCTCTTCAAACTGGGAGAAAATATCTGGGGTTATGGGTTTTATTTTCCCGGGCAGAAGCCTTTGTCAGTACCACGTAGGCCCTTCGCCATTGGGGGCCAGCTGGCTGCAGGATTTCCACGAATATCAAGATGCCGCCCAGGGACAAGCTGCCACATATGCCAACTCGGGCTGCTTTG
>NW_024037497.1:0-24999 GCF_015832195.1 Motacilla alba alba
GTGGAAATTCAGCAGGCAGACTGCCTCTAAGGGCTGAGGGCCTACTTGGTACTGACAAAGGCTTCTGCCCTGGAAAACAAAACCCATAACCCCACATACTTTCTCTCAGTTTGAAGAGCTCTGTGGGCACTCTCAAAGCAGCCCGAGTTGGCACAGGTGGCAGCTTGTCCCTGGGCGGCATCTTGATATTCGTGGAAATCCTGCAGGCAGCTGGACCCCAAGGGCCAACGGCCTACCTGGTACTGACAAAGGCTTCTGCCCCGGAAAACAAAACTCAGAACACCACTTTTCTGGTCTCAGTTTTTAGAGCTCCATGGGCACTCTCAAAGAAGCCCGAGTTGGCACAGGTGGCAGCTTGTCCCTTGGCGGAAACTAGATTTTCGTGGAAATCCTGGTGCCAGTCTCCCCCAAAGGGCCGAGGGCCTACCTGGCCCTGTAAATGTTTCTGCCCGGGAAAACAAAACCCACAAACCCACGTTCCTGGTCTCAGCTTGAAGAACTCCGTGGGCACTCTCAATGCAGCCCGAGTTGGCACAGGTGGCAGAATATCCCTGGGCAGCATCTTGATATTCAGGGAAATCTTGCTGTCAGGCTGTCCCTAAGGAACAAGGGCCTACAAAGGCTTCTGCCCTGGAAAACAAAACCCAGCACCCCACGTTCTGGTCTCAGTTTGCAGAGCACCATGGGCACTCTCAAAGCAGCGCGAGTTGGCACAGGTGGCAGCTTGTCCCTGGGCAGCATCTTGATATTCGTGGAAATCCAGCAGGCTGCCTGCCCTTAAGGACCGAGGGCCTACATGGCACTGCAAATGTTTCTGCCCGGAGAAACAAAACTCAGCACCCCAGGTTCATGGTCTCAGTTTGCAGAGCTCCATGGGCACTCTCAAAGCAGCCCAAGTTGGCACAGGCGGCAGCTTGTCCCTGGGCAGCATCTTGATATTCGTGGAAATCTTCCTGCCAGCCTGCCCCTAAGGGACAAGGGCCTACCTGGTACTGAGGGAGGCTTCTGCCCGGGAAAACAAAACCCACCACCCTACATTCCTGGTCTCAGTTTGCAGAGCTCCGTGGGCACCCTCAAAGCAGCGCGAGTTGGCACAAGTGGCAGCTTGTCCCTGGGCAGCATCTTGATATTCGTGGAAATCCAGGAGGCAGCCGGCCCTGAAGTTCCGAGAGCCTGCCTGGTACTTCAAATGCTTCTGCCCGGGGAAACAAAACTCACCAAGGCAAGTTCCTGGTCTAACTTTGCAGAGCTCCATGGGCACTCTCAAAGCAGCCCGAGTAGGCACAGGTGGCAGCTTGTCCCTGGGTGGCATCTTGATATGCGTGGAAATCCAGCAGGCAGACTGCATCTAAGGGCTGAGGGCCTACTTGGTACTGACAAAGGCTTCTGCCCGGGAAAACAAAACCCATAACCCCACATACTTTCTCTCAGTTTGAAGAGCTCTGTGGGCACTCTCAAAGCAGCCCGAGTTGGCACAAGTGGGAGCTTGTCCCTGGGCAGCATCTTGATATTCGTGGAAATCCTGCAGGCTGCTGGCCCCCATGGGCCATGGCCTGACCTGGTACTGACAAAGGCTTCTGCCCGGGAAAACAAAACCCAGCACCCCACGTTTCTGGTCTCAGTTTGCAGAGCACCATGGGCACTCTCAAAGCAGCCCGAGTTAGCACAGGTGGCAGCTTGTCCCTGGGCAGCATCTTGATATTCGTGGAATTCCAGCAGGCTGCCTGCCCTTACGGACCGAGGGCCTACCTGGGACTGACAAAGGCTTCTGCCCGGAGAAACAAAACTCAGCACCCCAGGTTCATGGTCTCAGTTTGCAGAGCTCCATGGGCAATCTCAAACCAGCCCAAGTCGGCACAGGCGGCAGCTTGTCCCTGGGCAGCATCTTGATATTCGTGGAAATCTTGCTGCCAGCCTGCCCCTAAGGAACAAGGGCCTACCTGGCACTGACAAAGGCTTCTGCCCGGGAAAACAAAACCCACAACCCTACGTTCCTGGTCTCAGTTTGCAGAGCTCCATGGGCACCCCCAAAGCAGCGCGAGTTGGCACAAGTGGCAGCTTGTCCCTGGGCAGCATCTTGATATTCGTGGAAATCCAGCCGGCAGCCTGCCCCTGAGGAACAAGGGCCCTCCTGGTCCTGACAAAGGCTTCTGCCCGGGAAAACAAAACCCACAACCCTATGTTCCACATCTCAGTTTGCAGAGCTCCGTGGGCACCCTCAAAGCAGCCCGAGTTGGCACAGGTGGCAGCTTGTCCCTGGGCAGCATCTTGATATTTGTGGAAATCCTGCAGGCAGCCGGCCCCCAAGGGCAAGGGCCGACCTGGTACTGACAAAGGCTTCTGCCAGGGGAAACAAAACCCAGCACCCCACGTTTCTGGTCACAGTTTGCAGAGCTCCGTGGGCACTCTCAAAGCAGCCCGAGTTGGCACAGGTGGCAGCTTGTCCCTGGGCAGCATCTTGATATTCGTGGAAATCCAGCAGGCAGTCGGCCCTGAAATTCCGAGGGCCTACCTGGTACTGACAAATGCTTCTGCCCGGGGAAACAAAACTCACCAACGCACGTTCCTGGTCTCACTTTGCAGAGCTCCAAGGGCACTCTCAAAGCAGCGCGAGTTGGTGCAGGTGGCAGCTTGTCCATTGGCAGCATCTTGATATTCATGGAAATCCAGCAGGCTGCCTGCCCTTAAAGACCAAGGGCCTACCTGGCACTGCAAATGCTTCTGCCCGGAGAAACAAAACTCAGCACCCCAGGTTCATGGTCTCAGTTTGCAGAGCTCCGTGGGCACTCTCAAAGCACCCCGAGTTGGCACAGGTGGCAGTTTGTCCCTGGGCAGCATCTTGATATTCGTGGAAATCTTCCTGCCAGCCTGCCCCTAAGGAACAAGGGCCTACCTGGCACTGAGAGAGGCTTCTGCCCGGGAAAACAAAACCCACAATCCTACGTTCCTGGTCTCAGTTTGCAGAGCTCCGTGGGCACCCTCAAAGCAGCGAGAGTTGGCACAAGTGGAAGCTTGTCCCTGGGCAGCATCTTGATATTCGTGGAAATTGAGCCGCCAGCCTGCCCTTGATGAACAAGGGCCCTCCTGGTACTGACAAAGGCTTCTGCCCAGGAAAACAAAACCCACCACCCCACGTTCCACATCTCAGTTTGCAGAGCTCCATGGGCACTCTCAAAGCAGCCCGAGTTGGCACAGGTGGCAGCTTGTCCCTGGGCGGCATCTTGATATTCGTGGAAATCCAGAAGGCAGCCGGCCCTGAATTACGAGAGCCTACCTGGTACTGCAAATGCTTCTGCCCGGGGAAACAAAACTCACTAAGGCAAGTTCCTGGTCTCACTTTGCAGAGCTCCGTGGGAACACTCAAAGCAGCGCGACTTAGCACAAGAGGAAGCTTGTCCCTGGGTGGCATCTTGATATTCGTGGAAATCCAGGAGGCAGCCGGCCCTGAATTACGAGAGCCTACCTGGTACTGCAAATGCTTCTGCCCGGGGAAACAAAACTCACCAAGGCAAGTTCCTGGTCTAACTTTGCAGAGCTCCATGGGCACTCTCAAAGCAGCCCGAGTTGGCACAGGTGGCAGCTTGTCCCTGGGTGGCATCTTGATATGCGTGGAAATCCAGCAGGCAGACTGCCTCTAAGGGCTGAGGGCCTACTTGGTACTGACAAAGGCTTCTGCCCTGGAAAACAAAACCCATAACCCCACATACTTTCTCTCAGTTTGAAGAGCTCTGTGGGCACTCTCAAAGCAGCCCGAGTTGGCACAGGTGGCAGCTTGTCCCTGGGCGGCATCTTGATATTCGTGGAAATCCTGCAGGCAGCTGGCCCCAAAGGGCCAACGGCCTACCTGGTACTGACAAAGGCTTCTGCCCGGGAAAACAAAACTCAGAACACCACGTTTCTGGTCTCAGTTTGCAGAGCGCCATGGGCACTCTCAAAGCAGCGCGAGTTGGCACAGGTGGCAGCTTGTCCCTGGGCAGCATCTTGATATTCGTGGAAATCCAGCAGGCTGCCAGCCCTTAAAGACCAAGGGCCTACCTGGCACTGCAAATGTTTCTGCCCAGAGAAACAAAACTCAGCACCTCACGTTAATGGTCCCAGTTTGCAGAGCTCCATGGGAACTCTCAAAGCAGCCCGAGTTGGCACCGGTGGCAGCTTGTCCCTGGGCAGCATCTTGATATTCGTGGAAATCTTGCTGCCAGCCTGCCCCTAAGGAACAAGGGCCTACCTGGTACTGAGAGAGGCTTCTGCCCGGGAAAACAAAACCCACCACCCTACGTTCCTGGTCTCAGTTTGCAGAGCTCCGTGGGCACCCTCAAAGCAGCGCGAGTTAGCACAAGTGGAAGCTTGTCCCTGGGCAGCATCTTGATATTCGTGGAAATCCAGGAGGCAGCCGGCCCTGAATTACGAGAGCCTACCTGGTACTGCAAATGCTTCTGCCCGGGGAAACAAAACTCACTAAGGCAAGTTCCTGGTCTCACTTTGCAGAGCTCCATGGGCACCCTCAAAGCAGCGCGAGTTAGCACAAGTGGATGCTTGTCCCTGGGCAGCATCTTGATATTCGTGGAAATCCAGGAGGCAGCCGGCCCTAAATTACAAGAGCCTACCTGGTACTGCAAATGCTTCTGCCCGGGGAAACAAAACTCACCAAGGCAAGTTCCTGGTCTCAGTTTGCAGAGCTCCATGGGCACTCTCAAAGCACCCCGAGTTGGCACAGGTGGCAGTTTGTCCCTGGGCAGCATCTTGATATTCGTGGAAATCTTCCTGCCAGCCTGCCCCTAAGGAACAAGGGCCTACCTGGCACTGAGAGAGGCTTCTGCCCGGGAAAACAAAACCCACAATCCTACGTTCCTGGTCTCAGTTTGCAGAGCTCCGTGGGCACCCTCAAAGCAGCGCGAGTTGGCACAAGTGGAACCTTGTCCCTGGGCAGCATCTTGATATTCGTGGAATTTGAGCCGCCAGCCTGCCCTTGATGAACAAGGGCCCTCCTGGTACTGACAAAGGCTTCTGCCCAGGAAAACAAAACCCACCACCCCACGTTCCACATCTCAGTTTGCAGAGCTCCATGGGCACTCTCAAAGCAGCCCGAGTTGGCACAGGTGGCAGCTTGTCCCTGGGCGGCATCTTGATATTCATGGAAATCCAGAAGGCAGCCGGCCCTGAATTACGAGAGCCTACCTGGTACTGCAAATGCTTCTGCCCGGGGAAACAAAACTCACTAAGGCAAGTTCCTGGTCTCACTTTGCAGAGCTCCGTGGGAACACTCAAAGCAGCGCGACTTAGCACAAGTGGAAGCTTGTCCCTGGGTGGCATCTTGATATTCGTGGAAATCCAGGAGGCAGCCGGCCCTGAATTACGAGAGCCTGCCTGGTACTGCAAATGCTTCTGCCCGGGGAAACAAAACTCACCAAGGCAAGTTCCTGGTCTAACTTTGCAGAGCTCCATGGGCACTCTCAAAGCAGCCCGAGTTGGCACAGGTGGCAGCTTGTCCCTGGGTGGCATCTTGATATGCGTGGAAATCCAGCAGGCAGACTGCCTCTAAGGGCTGAGGGCCTACTTGGTAGTGACAAAGGCTTCTGCCCTGGAAAACAAAACCCATAACCCCACATACTTTCCCTCAGTTTGAAGAGCTCTGTGGGCACTCTCAAAGCAGCCCGAGTTGGCACAGGTGGCAGCTTGTCCCTGGGCGGCATCTTGATATTCGTGGAAATCCTGCAGGCAGCTGGCCCCCAAGGGCCAACGGCCTACCTGGTACTGACAAAGGCTTCTGCCCGGGAAAACAAAACTGAGAACACCACGTTTCTGGTCTCAGTTTGCAGAGCGCCATGGGCACTCTCAAAGCAGCGCGAGTTGGCACAGGTGGCAGCTTGTCCCTGGGCAGCATCTTGATATTCGTGGAAATCCAGCAGGCTGCCAGCCCTTAAAGACCAAGGGCCTACCTGGCACTGCAAATGTTTCTGCCCAGAGAAACAAAACTCAGCACCTCACGTTAATGGTCCCAGTTTGCAGAGCTCCATGGGAACTCTCAAAGCAGCCCGAGTTGGCACCGGTGGCAGCTTGTCCCTGGGCAGCATCTTGATATTCGTGGAAATCTTGCTGCCAGCCTGCCCCTAAGGAACAAGGGCCTACCTGGTACTGAGAGAGGCTTCTGCCCGGGAAAACAAAACCCACAACCCTACGTTCCTGGTCTCAGTTTGCAGAGCTCCGTGGGCACCCTCAAAGCAGCGCGAGTTAGCACAAGTGGAAGCTTGTCCCTGGGCAGCATCTTGATATTCGTGGAAATCCAGGAGGCAGCCGGCCCTGAATTACGAGAGCCTACCTGGTACTGCAAATGCTTCTGCCCGGGGAAACAAAACTCACTAAGGCAAGTTCCTGGTCTCACTTTGCAGAGCTCAATGGGCACCCTCAAAGCAGCGCGAGTTAGCACAAGTGGATGCTTGTCCCTGGGCAGCATCTTGATATTCGTGGAAATCCAGGAGGCAGCCGCCCTGAATTACAAGAGCCTACCTGGTACTGCAAATGCTTCTGCCCGGGGAAACAAAACTCACCAAGGCAAGTTCCTGGTCTCAGTTTGCAGAGCTCCATGGGCACTCTCAAAGCAGCCCGAGTTGGCACAGGTGGCAGCTTGAACCTGGGTGGCATCTTGATATGCGTGGAAATCCAGCAGGCAGACTGCCTCTAAGGGCTGAGGGCCTACTTGGTACTGACAAAGGCTTCTGCCCTGGAAAACAAAACCCATAACCCCACATACTTTCTCTCAGTTTGAAGAGCTCTGTGGGCACCCTCAAAGCAGCGTGAGTTGGCACAGGTGGCAGCTTGTCCCTGGGCGGCATCTTGATATTCGTGGAAATCCAGCAGGCAGCTGGCCCCAAAGGGCCAACGGCCTACCTGGTACTGACAAAGGCTTCTACCCGGGAAAACAAAACTCAGAACACCACGTTTCTGGTCTCAGTTTGCAGAGCACCATGGGCACTCTCAAAGCAGCCCGAGTTGGCACAGGTGGCAGCTTGTCCCTGGGCGGCATCTTGATATTCGTGGAAATCCAGCAGGCTGCCTGCCCTTAAGGACCGAGGGCCTACCTGGCACTTCAAATGCTTCTGCCCGGAGAAACAAAACTCAGCAACCCAGGTTCATGGTCTCAGTTTGCAGAGCTCCATGGGCACTCTCAAAGCAGCCCGAGTTGGCACAGGCGGCAGCTTGTCCCTGGGCAGCATCTTGATATTCGTGGAAATCTTGCTGCCAGCCTGCCCCTAAGGACCAAGGGCCTACCTGGTACTGAGAGAGGCTTCTGCCCGGGAAAACAAAACCCACAACCCTACGTTCCTGGTCTCAGTTTGCAGAGCTCCGTGGGCACCCTCAAAGCAGCCCGAGTTGGCACAGGTGGCAGCTTGTCCCTGGGCAGCATCTTGATATTCGTGGAAATCCAGCAGGCAGCCTGCCCTAAAGGACCGAGGGCCTACCTGGCACTTCAAATGCTTCTGCCCGGAGAAACAAAACTCAGCAACCCAGGTTCATGGTCTCACTTTGCAGAGCTCCATGGGAACTCTCAAAGCAGCCCGAGTTGGCACAGGTGGCAGCTTGTCCCTGGGCAGCATCTTGATATTCGTGGAAATCTTGCTGCCAGCCTGCCCCTAAGGACCAAGGGCCTACCTGGTACTGAGAGAGTCTTCTGCCCGGGAGAACAAAACCCACAACCCTACGTTCCTGGTCTCAGTTTGCAGAGCTCCGTGGGCACCCTCAAAGCAGCGCGAGTTGGCACAAGTGGAAGCTTGTCCCTGGGCAGCATCTTGATATTCGTGGAAATCCAGGAGGCAGCCGGCCCCTGAATTACGAGAGCCTACCTGGTACTGCAAATGCTTCTGCCCGGGGAAACAAAACTCAGCACCCCACGTTCCTGGTCTCACTTTGTAGAGCTCCATGAGCACTCTCAAAGCAGCGCAGGTGTTGGCACAGGTGGCAGCTTGTCCCTGGGTGGCATCTTGATATGCGTGGAAATCCAGCAGGCAGACTGCCTCTAAGGGCTGAGGGCCTACTTGGTAGTGACAAAGGCTTCTGCCCTGGAAAACAAAACCCATAACCCCACATACTTTCTCTCAGTTAGAAGAGCTCCATGGGCACTCTCAAAGCAGCGTGAGTTGGCACAGGTGGCAGCTTGTCCCTGGGCAGCATCTTGATATTCGTGGAAATCCTGCAGGCTGCCTGCCCTTAAGGACCGAGGGCCTACCTGGCACTTCAAATGCTTCTGCCCGGAGAAACAAAACTCAGCAACACAGGTTCATGGTCTCAGTTTGCAGAGCTCCATGGGCACTCTCAAAGCAGCCCGAGTTGGCACAGGTGGCAGCTTGTCCCTGGGCAGCATCTTGATATTCGTGGAAATCTTGCTGCCAGCCTGCCCCTAAGGAACAAGGGCCTACCTGGTACTGAGAGAGGCTTCTGCCCGGGAAAACAAAACCCACAATCCTAAAACAAAACCCACAACCCTACGTTCCTGGTCTCAGTTTGCAGAGCTCCGTGGGCACCCTCAAAGCAGCCCGAGTTGGCACAAGTGGCAGCTTGTCCCTGGGCAGCATCTTGATATTCGTGGAAATCCAGCAGGCAGCCTGCCCCTGAGGAACAAGGGACCAACTGGTACTGACAAAGGCTTCTGCCCGGGAAAACAAAACCCATAACCCCACGTTCCACATCTCAGTTTGCAGAGCTCCGTGGGCACACTCAAAGCAGCCCGAGTTGGCACTGGTGGCAGCTTGTCCCTGGGCAGCATCTTGATATTCATGGAAATCCAGCAGGCTGCCAGCCCTTAAAGACCAAGGGCCTACCTGGCACTGCAAATGTTTCTGCCCTGGCAAACAAAACTCAGCACCTCACGTTTATGGTCCCAGGTTGCAGAGATCCATGGGCACTCTCAAAGCAGCCCGAGTTGGCACAAGTGGGAGCTTGTCCCTGGGCAGCATCTTGATATTCGTGGAATTCCTGCAGGCAGCTGGCCCCAAAGGGCCAAGGCCTGACCTGGTACTGACAAAGGCTTCTGCCCGGGAAAACAAAACCCATAACCCCACGTTTCTGGTCTCAGTTTGCAGAGCACCATGGGCACTCTCAAAGCAGCCCGAGTTAGCACAGGTGGCAGCTTGTCCCTGGGCAGCATCTTGATATTCGTGGAATTCCAGCAGGCTGCCTGCCCTTAAGGACCGAGGGCCTACCTGGGACTGACAAAGGCTTCTGCCCGGAGAAACAAAACTCAGCACCCCAGGTTCATGGTCTCAGTTTGCAGAGCTCCATGGGCACTCTCAAAACAGCCCGAGTTGGCGCAGGTGGCAGCTTGTCCCTGGGCAGCATCTTGATATTCGTGGAAATCTTGCTGCCAGCCTGCCCCTGAGGAACAAGGGCCTACCTGGCACGGACAAAGGCTTCTGCCCGGGAAAACAAAACCCACAACCCTACGTTCCTGGTCTCAGTTTGCAGAGCTCCGTGGGCACCCTCAAAGCAGCGCGAGTTGGCACAGGTGGAAGCTGGTCCCTGGGCAGCATCTTGATATTCGTGGAAATCCAGCAGGCAGACTGCCTCTAAGGGCTGAGGGGCTTCTTGGTACTGACAAAGGCTTCTGCCCGGGAAAACAAAACCCACGACCCCACGTTCCTGGTCTCAGTTTGCAGAGCTCCATGGGCACTCTCAAAGCAGCCCGAGTTGGCACAGGTGGCAGTTTGTCCCTGGGCAGCATCTTGATATTCGTGGAAATCTTCCTGCCAGCCTGCCCCTAAGGAACAAGGGCCTACCTGGCACTGAGAGAGGCTTCTGCCCGGGAAAACAAAACCCACAATCCTACGTTCCTGGTCTCAGTTTGCAGAGCTCCGTGGGCACCCTCAAAGCAGCGAGAGTTGGCACAAGTGGAAGCTTGTCCCTGGGCAGCATCTTGATATTCGTGGAAATCCAGGAGGCAGCCGGCCCTGAATTACGAGAGCCTACCTGGTACTGCAAATGCTTCTGCCCGGGGAAACAAAACTCACTAAGGCAAGTTCCTGGTCTCACTTTGCAGAGCTCCATGGGCACCCTCAAAGCAGCGCGAGTTAGCACAAGTGGATGCTTGTCCCTGGGCAGCATCTTGATATTCGTGGAAATCCAGGAGGCAGCCGGCCCTAAATTACAAGAGCCTACCTGGTACTGCAAATGCTTCTGCCCGGGGAAACAAAACTCACCAAGGCAAGTTCCTGGTCTCAGTTTGCAGAGCTCCATGGGCACTCTCAAAGCACCCCGAGTTGGCACAGGTGGCAGTTTGTCCCTGGGCAGCATCTTGATATTCGTGGAAATCTTCCTGCCAGCCTGCCCCTAAGGAACAAGGGCCTACCTGGCACTGAGAGAGGCTTCTGCCCGGGAAAACAAAACCCACAATCCTACGTTCCTGGTCTCAGTTTGCAGAGCTCCGTGGGCACCCTCAAAGCAGCGCGAGTTGGCACAAGTGGAACCTTGTCCCTGGGCAGCATCTTGATATTCGTGGAATTTGAGCCGCCAGCCTGCCCTTGATGAACAAGGGCCCTCCTGGTACTGACAAAGGCTTCTGCCCAGGAAAACAAAACCCACCACCCCACGTTCCACATCTCAGTTTGCAGAGCTCCATGGGCACTCTCAAAGCAGCCCGAGTTGGCACAGGTGGCAGCTTGTCCCTGGGCGGCATCTTGATATTCATGGAAATCCAGAAGGCAGCCGGCCCTGAATTACGAGAGCCTACCTGGTACTGCAAATGCTTCTGCCCGGGGAAACAAAACTCACTAAGGCAAGTTCCTGGTCTCACTTTGCAGAGCTCCGTGGGAACACTCAAAGCAGCGCGACTTAGCACAAGTGGAAGCTTGTCCCTGGGTGGCATCTTGATATTCGTGGAAATCCAGGAGGCAGCCGGCCCTGAATTACGAGAGCCTGCCTGGTACTGCAAATGCTTCTGCCCGGGGAAACAAAACTCACCAAGGCAAGTTCCTGGTCTAACTTTGCAGAGCTCCATGGGCACTCTCAAAGCAGCCCGAGTTGGCACAGGTGGCAGCTTGTCCCTGGGTGGCATCTTGATATGCGTGGAAATCCAGCAGGCAGACTGCCTCTAAGGGCTGAGGGCCTACTTGGTAGTGACAAAGGCTTCTGCCCTGGAAAACAAAACCCATAACCCCACATACTTTCCCTCAGTTTGAAGAGCTCTGTGGGCACTCTCAAAGCAGCCCGAGTTGGCACAGGTGGCAGCTTGTCCCTGGGCGGCATCTTGATATTCGTGGAAATCCTGCAGGCAGCTGGCCCCCAAGGGCCAACGGCCTACCTGGTACTGACAAAGGCTTCTGCCCGGGAAAACAAAACTGAGAACACCACGTTTCTGGTCTCAGTTTGCAGAGCGCCATGGGCACTCTCAAAGCAGCGCGAGTTGGCACAGGTGGCAGCTTGTCCCTGGGCAGCATCTTGATATTCGTGGAAATCCAGCAGGCTGCCAGCCCTTAAAGACCAAGGGCCTACCTGGCACTGCAAATGTTTCTGCCAGAGAAACAAAACTCAGCACCTCACGTTAATGGTCCCAGTTTGCAGAGCTCCATGGGAACTCTCAAAGCAGCCCGAGTTGGCACCGGTGGCAGCTTGTCCCTGGGCAGCATCTTGATATTCGTGGAAATCTTGCTGCCAGCCTGCCCCTAAGGAACAAGGGCCTACCTGGTACTGAGAGAGGCTTCTGCCCGGGAAAACAAAACCCACAACCCTACGTTCCTGGTCTCAGTTTGCAGAGCTCCGTGGGCACCCTCAAAGCAGCGCGAGTTAGCACAAGTGGAAGCTTGTCCCTGGGCAGCATCTTGATATTCGTGGAAATCCAGGAGGCAGCCGGCCCTGAATTACGAGAGCCTACCTGGTACTGCAAATGCTTCTGCCCGGGGAAACAAAACTCACTAAGGCAAGTTCCTGGTCTCACTTTGCAGAGCTCAATGGGCACCCTCAAAGCAGCGCGAGTTAGCACAAGTGGATGCTTGTCCCTGGGCAGCATCTTGATATTCGTGGAAATCCAGGAGGCAGCCGGCCCTGAATTACAAGAGCCTACCTGGTACTGCAAATGCTTCTGCCCGGGGAAACAAAACTCACCAAGGCAAGTTCCTGGTCTCAGTTTGCAGAGCTCCATGGGCACTCTCAAAGCAGCCCGAGTTGGCACAGGTGGCAGCTTGAACCTGGGTGGCATCTTGATATGCGTGGAAATCCAGCAGGCAGACTGCCTCTAAGGGCTGAGGGCCTACTTGGTACTGACAAAGGCTTCTGCCCTGGAAAACAAAACCCATAACCCCACATACTTTCTCTCAGTTTGAAGAGCTCTGTGGGCACCCTCAAAGCAGCGTGAGTTGGCACAGGTGGCAGCTTGTCCCTGGGCGGCATCTTGATATTCGTGGAAATCCAGCAGGCAGCTGGCCCCAAAGGGCCAACGGCCTACCTGGTACTGACAAAGGCTTCTACCCGGGAAAACAAAACTCAGAACACCACGTTTCTGGTCTCAGTTTGCAGAGCACCATGGGCACTCTCAAAGCAGCCCGAGTTGGCACAGGTGGCAGCTTGTCCCTGGGCGGCATCTTGATATTCGTGGAAATCCAGCAGGCTGCCTGCCCTTAAGGACCGAGGGCCTACCTGGCACTTCAAATGCTTCTGCCCGGAGAAACAAAACTCAGCAACCCAGGTTCATGGTCTCAGTTTGCAGAGCTCCATGGGCACTCTCAAAGCAGCCCGAGTTGGCACAGGTGGCAGCTTGTCCCTGGGCAGCATCTTGATATTCGTGGAAATCTTGCTGCCAGCCTGCCCCTAAGGACCAAGGGCCTACCTGGTACTGAGAGAGGCTTCTGCCCGGGAAAACAAAACCCACAACCCTACGTTCCTGGTCTCAGTTTGCAGAGCTCCGTGGGCACCCTCAAAGCAGCCCGAGTTGGCACAGGTGGCAGCTTGTCCCTGGGCAGCATCTTGATATTCGTGGAAATCCAGCAGGCAGCCTGCCCTAAAGGACCGAGGGCCTACCTGGCACTTCAAATGCTTCTGCCCGGAGAAACAAAACTCAGCAACCCAGGTTCATGGTCTCAGTTTGCAGAGCTCCATGGGAACTCTCAAAGCAGCCCGAGTTGGCACAGGTGGCAGCTTGTCCCTGGGCAGCATCTTGATATTCGTGGAAATCTTGCTGCCAGCCTGCCCCTAAGGACCAAGGGCCTACCTGGTACTGAGAGAGTCTTCTGCCCGGGAGAACAAAACCCACAACCCTACGTTCCTGGTCTCAGTTTGCAGAGCTCCGTGGGCACCCTCAAAGCAGCGCGAGTTGGCACAAGTGGAAGCTTGTCCCTGGGCAGCATCTTGATATTCGTGGAAATCCAGGAGGCAGCCGGCCCTGAATTACGAGAGCCTACCTGGTACTGCAAATGCTTCTGCCCGGGGAAACAAAACTCAGCACCCCACGTTCCTGGTCTCACTTTGTAGAGCTCCATGAGCACTCTCAAAGCAGCGCAGGTGTTGGCACAGGTGGCAGCTTGTCCCTGGGTGGCATCTTGATATGCGTGGAAATCCAGCAGGCAGACTGCCTCTAAGGGCTGAGGGCCTACTTGGTAGTGACAAAGGCTTCTGCCCTGGAAAACAAAACCCATAACCCCACATACTTTCTCTCAGTTAGAAGAGCTCCATGGGCACTCTCAAAGCAGCGTGAGTTGGCACAGGTGGCAGCTTGTCCCTGGGCAGCATCTTGATATTCGTGGAAATCCTGCAGGCTGCCTGCCCTTAAGGACCGAGGGCCTACCTGGCACTTCAAATGCTTCTGCCCGGAGAAACAAAACTCAGCAACACAGGTTCATGGTCTCAGTTTGCAGAGCTCCATGGGCACTCTCAAAGCAGCCCGAGTTGGCACAGGTGGCAGCTTGTCCCTGGGCAGCATCTTGATATTCGTGGAAATCTTGCTGCCAGCCTGCCCCTAAGGAACAAGGGCCTACCTGGTACTGAGAGAGGCTTCTGCCCGGGAAAACAAAACCCACAACCCTACGTTCCTGGTCTCAGTTTGCAGAGCTCCGTGGGCACCCTCAAAGCAGCCCGAGTTGGCACAAGTGGCAGCTTGTCCCTGGGCAGCATCTTGATATTCGTGGAAATCCAGCAGGCAGCCTGCCCCTGAGGAACAAGGGACCAACTGGTACTGACAAAGGCTTCTGCCCGGGAAAACAAAACCCATAACCCCACGTTCCACATCTCAGTTTGCAGAGCTCCGTGGGCACACTCAAAGCAGCCCGAGTTGGCACTGGTGGCAGCTTGTCCCTGGGCAGCATCTTGATATTCATGGAAATCCAGCAGGCTGCCAGCCCTTAAAGACCAAGGGCCTACCTGGCACTGCAAATGTTTCTGCCCTGGCAAACAAAACTCAGCACCTCACGTTTATGGTCCCAGGTTGCAGAGATCCATGGGCACTCTCAAAGCAGCCCGAGTTGGCACAAGTGGGAGCTTGTCCCTGGGCAGCATCTTGATATTCGTGGAATTCCTGCAGGCAGCTGGCCCCAAAGGGCCAAGGCCTGACCTGGTACTGACAAAGGCTTCTGCCCGGGAAAACAAAACCCATAACCCCACGTTTCTGGTCTCAGTTTGCAGAGCACCATGGGCACTCTCAAAGCAGCCCGAGTTAGCACAGGTGGCAGCTTGTCCCTGGGCAGCATCTTGATATTCGTGGAATTCCAGCAGGCTGCCTGCCCTTAAGGACCGAGGGCCTACCTGGGACTGACAAAGGCTTCTGCCCGGAGAAACAAAACTCAGCACCCCAGGTTCATGGTCTCAGTTTGCAGAGCTCCATGGGCACTCTCAAAACAGCCCGAGTTGGCGCAGGTGGCAGCTTGTCCCTGGGCAGCATCTTGATATTCGTGGAAATCTTGCTGCCAGCCTGCCCCTGAGGAACAAGGGCCTACCTGGCACGGACAAAGGCTTCTGCCCGGGAAAACAAAACCCACAACCCTACGTTCCTGGTCTCAGTTTGCAGAGCTCCGTGGGCACCCTCAAAGCAGCGCGAGTTGGCACAGGTGGAAGCTGGTCCCTGGGCAGCATCTTGATATTCGTGGAAATCCAGCAGGCAGACTGCATCTAAGGGCTGAGGGGCTTCTTGGTACTGACAAAGGCTTCTGCCCGGGAAAACAAAACCCACGACCCCACGTTCCTGGTCTCAGTTTGCAGAGCTCCATGGGCACTCTCAAAGCAGCCCGAGTTGGCACAGGTGGCAGTTTGTCCCTGGGCAGCATCTTGATATTCGTGGAAATCTTCCTGCCAGCCTGCCCCTAAGGAACAAGGGCCTACCTGGCACTGAGAGAGGCTTCTGCCCGGGAAAACAAAACCCACAATCCTACGTTCCTGGTCTCAGTTTGCAGAGCTCCGTGGGCACCCTCAAAGCAGCGAGAGTTGGCACAAGTGGAAGCTTGTCCCTGGGCAGCATCTTGATATTCGTGGAAATTGAGCCGCCAGCCTGCCCTTGATGAACAAGGGCCCTCCTGGTACTGACAAAGGCTTCTGCCCAGGAAAACAAAACCCACCACCCCACGTTCCACATCTCAGTTTGCAGAGCTCCATGGGCACTCTCAAAGCAGCCCGAGTTGGCACAGGTGGCAGCTTGTCCCTGGGCAGCATCTTGATATTCATGGAAATCCAGAAGGCAGCCGGCCCTGAATTACGAGAGCCTACCTGGTACTGCAAATGCTTCTGCCCGGGGAAACAAAACTCACTAAGGCAAGTTCCTGGTCTCAGTTTGCAGAGCTCCGTGGGCACCCTCAAAGCAGCGCGACTTAGCACAAGTGGAAGCTTGTCCCTGGGTGGCATCTTGATATTCGTGGAAATCCAGGAGGCAGCCGGCCCTGAATTACGAGAGCCTACCTGGTACTGCAAATGCTTCTGCCCGGGGAAACAAAACTCACCAAGGCAAGTTCCTGGTCTAACTTTGCAGAGCTCCATGGGCACTCTCAAAGCAGCCCGAGTTGGCACAGGTGGCAGCTTGTCCCTGGGCAGCATCTTGATATGCGTGGAAATCCAGCAGGCAGACTGCCTCTAAGGGCTGAGGGCCTACTTGGTAGTGACAAAGGCTTCTGCCCTGGAAAACAAAACCCATAACCCCACATACTTTCTCTCAGTTTGAAGAGCTCTGTGGGCACTCTCAAAGCAGCCCGAGTTGGCACAGGTGGCAGCTTGTCCCTGGGCGGCATCTTGATATTCGTGGAAATCCTGCAGGCAGCTGGCCCCAAAGGGCCAACGGCCTACCTGGTACTGACAAAGGCTTCTGCCCGGGAAAACAAAACTCAGAAAACCACGTTTCTGGTCTCAGTTTGCAGAGCGCCATGGGCACTCTCAAAGCAGCGCGAGTTGGCACAGGTGGCAGCTTGTCCCTGGGCAGCATCTTGATATTCGTGGAAATCCAGCAGGCTGCCAGCCCTTAAAGACCAAGGGCCTACCTGGCACTGCAAATGTTTCTGCCCAGAGAAACAAAACTCAGCACCTCACGTTAATGGTCCCAGTTTGCAGAGCTCCATGGGAACTCTCAAAGCAGCCCGAGTTGGCACCGGTGGCAGCTTGTCCCTGGGCAGCATCTTGATATTCGTGGAAATCTTGCTGCCAGCCTGCCCCTAAGGAACAAGGGCCTACCTGGTACTGAGAGAGGCTTCTGCCCGGGAAAACAAAACCCACAACCCTACGTTCCTGGTCTCAGTTTGCAGAGCTCCGTGGGCACCCTCAAAGCAGCGCGAGTTAGCACAAGTGGAAGCTTGTCCCTGGGCAGCATCTTGATATTCGTGGAAATCCAGGAGGCAGCCGGCCCTGAATTACGAGAGCCTACCTGGTACTGCAAATGCTTCTGCCCGGGGAAACAAAACTCACTAAGGCAAGTTCCTGGTCTCACTTTGCAGAGCTCCATGGGCACCCTCAAAGCAGCGCAAGTTAGCACAAGTGGATGCTTGTCCCTGGGCAGCATCTTGATATTCGTGGAAATCCAGGAGGCAGCCGGCCCTGAATTACGAGAGCCTACCTGGTACTGCAAATGCTTCTGCCCGGGGAAACAAAACTCACCAAGGCAAGTTCCTGGTCTAACTTTGCAGAGCTCCATGGGCACTCTCAAAGCAGCCCGAGTTGGCACAGGTGGCAGCTTGAACCTGGGTGGCATCTTGATATGCGTGGAAATCCAGCAGGCAGACTGCCTCTAAGGGCTGAGGGCCTACTTGGTACTGACAAAGGCTTCTGCCCTGGAAAACAAAACCCATAACCCCACATACTTTCTCTCAGTTTGAAGAGCTCTGTGGGCACCCTCAAAGCAGCGTGAGTTGGCACAGGTGGCAGCTTGTCCCTGGGCGGCATCTTGATATTCGTGGAAATCCAGCAGGCAGCTGGCCCCAAAGGGCCAACGGCCTACCTGGTACTGACAAAGGCTTCTACCCGGGAAAACAAAACTCAGAACATTACGTTTCTGGTCTCAGTTTGCAGAGCACCATGGGCACTCTCAAAGCAGCGCGAGTCGGCACAGGTGGCAGCTTGTCCCTGGGCGGCATCTTGATATTCGTGGAAATCCAGCAGGCTGCCTGCCCTTAAGGACCGAGGGCCTACCTGGCACTTCAAATGCTTCTGCCCGGAGAAACAAAACTCAGCAACCCAGGTTCATGGTCTCAGTTTGCAGAGCTCCATGGGCACTCTCAAAGCAGCCCGAGTTGGCACAGGTGGCAGCTTGTCCCTGGGCAGCATCTTGATATTCGTGGAAATCTTGCTGCCAGCCTGCCCCTAAGGACCAAGGGCCTACCTGGTACTGAGAGAGGCTTCTGCCCGGGAAAACAAAACCCACAACCCTACGTTCCTGGTCTCAGTTTGCAGAGCTCCGTGGGCACCCTCAAAGCAGCCCGAGTTGGCACAGGTGGCAGCTTGTCCCTGGGCAGCATCTTGATATTCGTGGAAATCCAGCAGGCTGCCTGCCCTAAAGGACCGAGGGCCTACCTGGCACTTCAAATGCTTCTGCCCGGAGAAACAAAACTCAGCAACCCAGGTTCATGGTCTCAGTTTGCAGAGCTCCATGGGAACTCTCAAAGCAGCCCGAGTTGGCACAGGTGGCAGCTTGTCCCTGGGCAGCATCTTGATATTCGTGGAAATCTTGCTGCCAGCCTGCCCCTAAGGACCAAGGGCCTACCTGGTACTGAGAGAGTCTTCTGCCCGGGAGAACAAAACCCACAACCCTACGTTCCTGGTCTCAGTTTGCAGAGCTCCGTGGGCACCCTCAAAGCAGCGCGAGTTGGCACAAGTGGAAGCTTGTCCCTGGGCAGCATCTTGATATTCGTGGAATTCCAGCAGGCTGCCTGCCCTTAAGGACCGAGGGCCTACCTGGGACTGACAAAGGCTTCTGCCCGGAGAAACAAAACTCAGCACCCCAGGTTCATGGTCTCAGTTTGCAGAGCTCCATGGGCACTCTCAAAACAGCCCGAGTTGGCGCAGGTGGCAGCTTGTCCCTGGGCAGCATCTTGATATTCGTGGAAATCTTGCTGCCAGCCTGCCCCTGAGGAACAAGGGCCTACCTGGCACGGACAAAGGCTTCTGCCCGGGAAAACAAAACCCACAACCCTACGTTCCTGGTCTCAGTTTGCAGAGCTCCGTGGGCACCCTCAAAGCAGCGCGAGTTGGCACAGGTGGAAGCTGGTCCCTGGGCAGCATCTTGATATTCGTGGAAATCCAGCAGGCAGACTGCCTCTTAGGGCTGAGGGGCTTCTTGGTACTGACAAAGGCTTCTGCCCGGGAAAACAAAACCCACGACCCCACGTTCCTGGTCTCAGTTTGCAGAGCTCCATGGGCACTCTCAAAGCAGCCCGAGTTGGCACAGGTGGCAGCTCCTCCGTGGGCAGCATCTTGATATTCATTGAAATTCAGTAGGCTGACGGCCCTGAAAGACCATGGGCCTACCTAGTACTGACAAAGGCTTCTGCCCGGGAAAAAAAAACTCAGCACCCCACCGTCCTGGCCACAGTTTGCAGAGCTCCGTGGGCACTCTCAAAGCAGCGCGAGTTGGCACAGGTGGCAGCTTGTCCCTGGGCAGCATCTTGATATTCGTGGAAATCTTGCTGCCAGCCTGCCCCTAAGTGTGGAGTGCCTACCTGGTACTGAGAGAGGCTTCTGTCCGGGAAAACAAAACCCACAGTCCTACGTTCCTGGTCTCACTTTGCAGAGCTCCGTGGGCACCCTCAAAGCACTGCGAGTTGGCACAGGTGGAAGCTTGTCCCTGGGCAGCATCTTGATATTCGTGGAAATTGAGCCGGCAGCCTGCCCCTGACGAACAAGGGCCCTCCTGGTACTGAGAGAGGCTTCTGCCCAGGGAAACAAAACCCACCACCCCACGTTTCTGGTCTCAGTTTGCAGAGCACCATGGGCACTCTCAAAGCAGCCTGAGTTGGCACAGGTGGCAGTTTGTCCCTGGGCAGCATCTTGATATTCGTGGAAATCCTGCAGGCAGCCGGCCCCCAAGTGCCAAGGGCCTACCTGCTACTGACAAAGGCTTCTGCTCTGGAAAACAAAACCCAGCAACCCACGTTTCTGGTCTCAGTTTGCAGAGCACCATGGGCACTCTCAAAGCAGCGCGAGTTGGCACAGGTGGCAGCTTGTCCTTTGGCAGCATCTTGATATTCATGGAAATCCAGCAGGCTGCCTGCCCTCAAAGACCAAGGGCCTACCTGGCACTGCAAATGTTTCTGCCCAGAGAAACAAAACTCAGCACCTCACGTTAATGGTCCCAGTTTGCAGAGCTCCATGGGAACTCTCAAAGCAGCCCGAGTTGGCACAGGTGGCAGCTTGTCCCTGGGCAGCATCTTGATATTCGTGGAAATCTTGCTGCCAGCCTGCCCCTAAGGAACAAGGGCCTACCTGGTACTGACAAAGGCTTCTGCCCGGGAGAACAAAACCCACAACCCTACGTTCCTGGTCTCAGTTTGCAGAGCTCCGTGGGCACCGTCAAAGCAGCGCGAGTTGGCACAAGTGGAAGCTTGTCCCTGGGCGGCATCTTGATATTCGTGGAAATCCAGGAGGCAGCCGCCCTGAATTACGAGAGCCTACCTGGTACTGCAAATGCTTCTGCCCGGGGAAACAAAACTCACCAAGGCAAGTTCCTGGTCTCACTTTGCAGAGCTCCATGGGCACTCTCAAAGCAGCCCGAGTTGGCACAGGTGGCAGCTTGTCCCTGGGTGGCATCTTGATATGCGTGGAAATCCAGCAGGCAGACTGCCTCTAAGGGCTGAGGGCCTACTTGGTACTGACAAAGGCTTCTGCCCTGGAAAACAAAACCCACGACCCCACGTTCCTGGTCTCAGTTTGCAGAGCTCCATGGGCACTCTCAAAGCAGCCCGAGTTGGCACAGGTGGCAGTTTGTCCCTGGGCAGCATCTTGATATTCGTGGAAATCTTCCTGCCAGCCTGCCCCTAAGGAACAAGGGCCTACCTGGCACTGAGAGAGGCTTCTGCCCGGGAAAACAAAACCCACAATCCTACGTTCCTGGTCTCAGTTTGCAGAGCTCCGTGGGCACCCTCAAAGCAGCGAGAGTTGGCACAAGTGGAAGCTTGTCCCTGGGCAGCATCTTGATATTCGTGGAAATTGAGCCGCCAGCCTGCCCTTGATGAACAAGGGCCCTCCTGGTACTGACAAAGGCTTCTGCCCAGGAAAACAAAACCCACCACCCCACGTTCCACATCTCAGTTTGCAGAGCTCCATGGGCACTCTCAAAGCAGCCCGAGTTGGCACAGGTGGCAGCTTGTCCCTGGGCAGCATCTTGATATTCATGGAAATCCAGAAGGCAGCCGGCCCTGAATTACGAGAGCCTACCTGGTACTGCAAATGCTTCTGCCCGGGGAAACAAAACTCACTAAGGCAAGTTCCTGGTCTCAGTTTGCAGAGCTCCGTGGGCACCCTCAAAGCAGCGCGACTTAGCACAAGTGGAAGCTTGTCCCTGGGTGGCATCTTGATATTCGTGGAAATCCAGGAGGCAGCCGGCCCTGAATTACGAGAGCCTACCTGGTACTGCAAATGCTTCTGCCCGGGGAAACAAAACTCACCAAGGCAAGTTCCTGGTCTAACTTTGCAGAGCTCCATGGGCACTCTCAAAGCAGCCCGAGTTGGCACAGGTGGCAGCTTGTCCCTGGGTGGCATCTTGATATGCGTGGAAATCCAGCAGGCAGACTGCCTCTAAGGGCTGAGGGCCTACTTGGTACTGACAAAGGCTTCTGCCCTGGAAAACAAAACCCATAACCCCACATACTTTCTCTCAGTTTGAAGAGCTCTGTGGGCACCCTCAAAGCAGCGTGAGTTGGCACAGGTGGCAGCTTGTCCCTGGGCGGCATCTTGATATTCGTGGAAATCCAGCAGGCAGCTGGCCCCAAAGGGCCAACGGCCTACCTGGTACTGACAAAGGCTTCTACCCGGGAAAACAAAACTCAGAACATTACGTTTCTGGTCTCAGTTTGCAGAGCACCATGGGCACTCTCAAAGCAGCGCGAGTCGGCACAGGTGGCAGCTTGTCCCTGGGCGGCATCTTGATATTCGTGGAAATCCAGCAGGCTGCCTGCCCTTAAGGACCGAGGGCCTACCTGGCACTTCAAATGCTTCTGCCCGGAGAAACAAAACTCAGCAACCCAGGTTCATGGTCTCAGTTTGCAGAGCTCCATGGGCACTCTCAAAGCAGCCCGAGTTGGCACAGGTGGCAGCTTGTCCCTGGGCAGCATCTTGATATTCGTGGAAATCTTGCTGCCAGCCTGCCCCTAAGGACCAAGGGCCTACCTGGTACTGAGAGAGGCTTCTGCCCGGGAAAACAAAACCCACAACCCTACGTTCCTGGTCTCAGTTTGCAGAGCTCCGTGGGCACCCTCAAAGCAGCCCGAGTTGGCACAGGTGGCAGCTTGTCCCTGGGCAGCATCTTGATATTCGTGGAAATCCAGCAGGCTGCCTGCCCTAAAGGACCGAGGGCCTACCTGGCACTTCAAATGCTTCTGCCCGGAGAAACAAAACTCAGCAACCCAGGTTCATGGTCTCAGTTTGCAGAGCTCCATGGGAACTCTCAAAGCAGCCCGAGTTGGCACAGGTGGCAGCTTGTCCCTGGGCAGCATCTTGATATTCGTGGAAATCTTGCTGCCAGCCTGCCCCTAAGGACCAAGGGCCTACCTGGTACTGAGAGAGTCTTCTGCCCGGGAGAACAAAACCCACAACCCTACGTTCCTGGTCTCAGTTTGCAGAGCTCCGTGGGCACCCTCAAAGCAGCGCGAGTTGGCACAAGTGGAAGCTTGTCCCTGGGCAGCATCTTGATATTCGTGGAATTCCAGCAGGCTGCCTGCCCTTAAGGACCGAGGGCCTACCTGGGACTGACAAAGGCTTCTGCCCGGAGAAACAAAACTCAGCACCCCAGGTTCATGGTCTCAGTTTGCAGAGCTCCATGGGCACTCTCAAAACAGCCCGAGTTGGCGCAGGTGGCAGCTTGTCCCTGGGCAGCATCTTGATATTCGTGGAAATCTTGCTGCCAGCCTGCCCCTGAGGAACAAGGGCCTACCTGGCACGGACAAAGGCTTCTGCCCGGGAAAACAAAACCCACAACCCTACGTTCCTGGTCTCAGTTTGCAGAGCTCCGTGGGCACCCTCAAAGCAGCGCGAGTTGGCACAGGTGGAAGCTGGTCCCTGGGCAGCATCTTGATATTCGTGGAAATCCAGCAGGCAGACTGCCTCTTAGGGCTGAGGGGCTTCTTGGTACTGACAAAGGCTTCTGCCCGGGAAAACAAAACCCACGACCCCACGTTCCTGGTCTCAGTTTGCAGAGCTCCATGGGCACTCTCAAAGCAGCCCGAGTTGGCACAGGTGGCAGCTCCTCCGTGGGCAGCATCTTGATATTCATTGAAATTCAGTAGGCTGACGGCCCTGAAAGACCATGGGCCTACCTAGTACTGACAAAGGCTTCTGCCCGGGAAAAAAAAACTCAGCACCCCACCGTCCTGGCCACAGTTTGCAGAGCTCCGTGGGCACTCTCAAAGCAGCGCGAGTTGGCACAGGTGGCAGCTTGTCCCTGGGCAGCATCTTGATATTCGTGGAAATCTTGCTGCCAGCCTGCCCCTAAGTGTGGAGTGCCTACCTGGTACTGAGAGAGGCTTCTGTCCGGGAAAACAAAACCCACAGTCCTACGTTCCTGGTCTCACTTTGCAGAGCTCCGTGGGCACCCTCAAAGCACTGCGAGTTGGCACAGGTGGAAGCTTGTCCCTGGGCAGCATCTTGATATTCGTGGAAATTGAGCCGGCAGCCTGCCCCTGACGAACAAGGGCCCTCCTGGTACTGAGAGAGGCTTCTGCCCAGGGAAACAAAACCCACCACCCCACGTTTCTGGTCTCAGTTTGCAGAGCACCATGGGCACTCTCAAAGCAGCCTGAGTTGGCACAGGTGGCAGTTTGTCCCTGGGCAGCATCTTGATATTCGTGGAAATCCTGCAGGCAGCCGGCCCCCAAGTGCCAAGGGCCTACCTGCTACTGACAAAGGCTTCTGCTCTGGAAAACAAAACCCAGCAACCCACGTTTCTGGTCTCAGTTTGCAGAGCACCATGGGCACTCTCAAAGCAGCGCGAGTTGGCACAGGTGGCAGCTTGTCCTTTGGCAGCATCTTGATATTCATGGAAATCCAGCAGGCTGCCTGCCCTCAAAGACCAAGGGCCTACCTGGCACTGCAAATGTTTCTGCCCAGAGAAACAAAACTCAGCACCTCACGTTAATGGTCCCAGTTTGCAGAGCTCCATGGGAACTCTCAAAGCAGCCCGAGTTGGCACAGGTGGCAGCTTGTCCCTGGGCAGCATCTTGATATTCGTGGAAATCTTGCTGCCAGCCTGCCCCTAAGGAACAAGGGCCTACCTGGTACTGACAAAGGCTTCTGCCCGGGAGAACAAAACCCACAACCCTACGTTCCTGGTCTCAGTTTGCAGAGCTCCGTGGGCACCGTCAAAGCAGCGCGAGTTGGCACAAGTGGAAGCTTGTCCCTGGGCGGCATCTTGATATTCGTGGAAATCCAGGAGGCAGCCGCCCTGAATTACGAGAGCCTACCTGGTACTGCAAATGCTTCTGCCCGGGGAAACAAAACTCACCAAGGCAAGTTCCTGGTCTCACTTTGCAGAGCTCCATGGGCACTCTCAAAGCAGCCCGAGTTGGCACAGGTGGCAGCTTGTCCCTGGGTGGCATCTTGATATGCGTGGAAATCCAGCAGGCAGACTGCCTCTAAGGGCTGAGGGCCTACTTGGTACTGACAAAGGCTTCTGCCCTGGAAAACAAAACCCACGACCCCACGTTCCTGGTCTCAGTTTGCAGAGCTCCATGGGCACTCTCAAAGCAGCCCGAGTTGGCACAGGTGGCAGTTTGTCCCTGGGCAGCATCTTGATATTCGTGGAAATCTTCCTGCCAGCCTGCCCCTAAGGAACAAGGGCCTACCTGGCACTGAGAGAGGCTTCTGCCCGGGAAAACAAAACCCACAATCCTACGTTCCTGGTCTCAGTTTGCAGAGCTCCGTGGGCACCCTCAAAGCAGCGAGAGTTGGCACAAGTGGAAGCTTGTCCCTGGGCAGCATCTTGATATTCGTGGAAATTGAGCCGCCAGCCTGCCCTTGATGAACAAGGGCCCTCCTGGTACTGACAAAGGCTTCTGCCCAGGAAAACAAAACCCACCACCCCACGTTCCACATCTCAGTTTGCAGAGCTCCATGGGCACTCTCAAAGCAGCCCGAGTTGGCACAGGTGGCAGCTTGTCCCTGGGCAGCATCTTGATATTCATGGAAATCCAGAAGGCAGCCGGCCCTGAATTACGAGAGCCTACCTGGTACTGCAAATGCTTCTGCCCGGGGAAACAAAACTCACTAAGGCAAGTTCCTGGTCTCAGTTTGCAGAGCTCCGTGGGCACCCTCAAAGCAGCGCGACTTAGCACAAGTGGAAGCTTGTCCCTGGGTGGCATCTTGATATTCGTGGAAATCCAGGAGGCAGCCGGCCCTGAATTACGAGAGCCT
>NW_024037498.1:0-22962 GCF_015832195.1 Motacilla alba alba
CACCGCCACCGGCACAAGCAGCAGTGCGCGAAGTAGCGGCTCTTTCGCTTTCGCTAGACGGAGAGCCGGCAGCTTGCAGGAGGTGAAGAAGCAAGCCGCACAACAGCAGCCTTGTATACGCAGCTCTCGATCTGCTGCGGGATGGTGGGTTGCCATTCATATGCCTATGAAAATCACGTTAGCATGCGCATGGAAGAAGTTTTTGGACAACTTTGCAATGCATCTTGCTAGTGCTCCTGCAACGCTCCGTGGAAACTCTTGCGGGTCTCTTTGCGCTGCGAGATGCAAAGAACTGGCTGAACTCGTCAAGCAAGATCGGAAGATGTTTGCAGTGCTGGCACACTTTCTCTCTCGGCGAAAAGTCATGGAGAAGCTTTTGGCTAGGATGCAGACGACGAGAGAGGCAGAAGACGGAGGTACGGGGCTGTCCGGAGCGAAGTGCCGCTGGCCGGCGTCTTTCGCCCGAAGCAGCGCTCCGGAGCGCACCGCCACCGGCACAAGCAGCAGTGCGCGAAGAAGCGGCTCTTTCGCCTTCGGTAGAAGGAGAGCCGGCAGCTTGCAGGAGGTGAAGAAGCAAGCCGCACAACAGCAGCATTGTGGGCGCAGCTCTCTTACTGCTGCGGGATGGTGCATTGCCACTCGTATGCCTTTGAAAATCACGTTAGCATGCGAATGGAAGAAGTTTTTGGACAACTTTGCAATGCATCTTGCTAGTGCTCCTGCAACGCTCCGTGGAAACTCTTGCGGGTCTCTTTGCTCTGCGAGATGCAAAGAACTGGGTGAACTCGTCAAGCAAGATCGGAAGATGTTTGCAGTGCTGGCACACTTTCTCTCTCGGAGAGAAGTCATGGAGAAGCTTTAGGCTAGAATGCAGACGACGAGAGAGGCAGAAGACGGAGGTACGGGGCTGTCCGGAGCGAAGTGCCGCTCGCGGGCGTCTATCGCCCGAAGCAGCGCTCCGGAGCGCACCGCCACCGGCACAAGCAGCAGTGCGCGAAGAAGCGGCTCTTTCGCCTTCGCTAGACGGAGAGCCGGCAGCTTGCAGGAGGTGAAGAAGCAAGCCGCACAACAGCAGCATTGTGGGCGCAGCTCTCCAACTGCTGCGGGATGGTGGATTGCCACTCGTATGCCTTTGAAAATCACGTTAGCATGCGAATGGAAGAAGTTTTTGGACAACTTTGCAATGCATCTTGCTAGTGCTCCTGCAACGCTCCGTGGAAACTCTTGCGGGTCTCTTTGCGCTGCGAGATGCAAAGAACTGGGTGAACTCGTCAAGCAAGATCGGAAGATGTTTGCAGTGCTGGCACACTTTCTCTCTCGGCGAGAAGTCATGGAGAAGCTTTTGGCTAGGATGCAGACGACGAGAGAGGCAGAAGACGGAGGTACCGTGCTGTCCGGAGCGAAGTGCCGCTAGCCGCCGTCTTTCGCCCGAAGCAGCGCTCCGGAGCGCACCGCCACCGGCACAAGCAGCAGTGCGCGAAGTAGCGGCTCTTTCGCTTTCGCTAGACGGAGAGCCGGCAGCTTGCAGGAGGTGAAGAAGCAAGCCGCACAACAGCAGCATTGTGTGCGCAGCTCTCTTACTGCTGCGGGATGGTGGATTGCCACTCGCATGCCTTTGAAAATCACGTTAGCATGCGAATGGAAGAAGTTTTTGGACAACTTTGCAATGCATCTTGCTAGTGCTCCTGCAACGCTCCGTGGAAACTCTTGCGGGTCTCTTTGCGCTGCGAGATGCAAAGAACTGGGTGAACTCGTCAAGCAAGATCGGAAGATGTTTGCAGTGCTGGCACACTTTCTCCCTCGGCGAGAAGTCATGGAGAAGCTTTTGGCTAGGATGCAGACGACGAGAGAGGCAGAAGACGGAGGTACGGGGCTGTCCGGAGCGAAGTGCCGCTGGCCGGCGTCTTTCGCCCGAAGCAGCGCTCCGGAGCGCACCGCCACCGGCACAAGCAGCAGTGCGCGAAGTAGCGGCTCTTTCGCTTTCGCTAGACGGAGAGCCGGCAGCTTGCAGGAGGTGAAGAAGCAAGCCGCACAACACCAGCCCACTGCGGCTAGCTGGTTGCTAGATTTCCACGAATTTCAAGTTGCCACCAAGGGACAGGCTGCCACCAGTGCCAAGTCAGGCTGCTTGCAGAGTGCCTAAAGAGCTCTGCAAACTGGGACCAGGAACGTGGGCTGGTGAGTTTTGTATTCCGGGGCAGAAGCTGTGTCAGTATCAGGTAGGCCCTCAGTCCTTAGGGGCCGTCTGCTTGCTGGATTTCCGCCAATATCAAGATGCCGCCCAGGGACAAGCTGCCACGTGTGCCAACTCAGGCTGCTTTGAGAGTGCCCATGGAGCTCTGCAAACTGAGACCAGGAACGTGGCGTGGTGGGTTTTCTTTCCCCGGGCAGAAGCCTTTGTCAGTACCAGATAGGCCCTTGGCCCTTTGGGGCGGCTGCTCGCTGGATTTCCGCGACTATCAAGATGCCGCCCAGGGACAAACTGCCACCTGTGCCAATACGGGCTGCTTTGAGTGTCCCCATGGAGTTCTGCAATCTGAGACCAGGCACGTGGTGTGGTGAGCTTAGTTTACCTGGGCAGAATCCTTTGTCAGTACCAGGTAGGCTCTCAGTCCTTAGGGGCCGTCGGCCTGCCGGATTTCGACGAATATCAAGATGCCGCCCAGGGACAAGCTGCCACCTGTGGCAACTCACGCTGATTTTAGAGTACCCATGGAGCTCTGCAAACTGATACCATGTACGTGTGTTGGCGAATTTTGTTTAACTGGGCAGAAGCCTTTGTCTGTTCCAGGTAGGCCCACGGCCCTTAGGGGCCGTCTGCCTGCTGGATTTCCGCCAATACCAAGATGCCGCCCAGGGACAATCTGCCACCTGTGCTAACTCGGGCTGCTTTGAGAGTGCCCATGGAGCTCTGCAAACTGAGATGTGGAACGTGGGGTGGTGGGTTTTGTTTCCCTGGGCCGAAGCCTTTGTCAGTACCAGGTAGGCCCTTGTTCCTCAGGGGCAGGCTGGCGGCTCAATTTCCACGAATATCAAGATGCTGCCCAGGGACAAGCTGCCACTTGTGCCAACTCGCGCTGCTTTGAGGGTGCCCACGGAGCTCTGCAAACTGAGACCAGGAACGTAGGATTGTGGGTTTTGTTTTCCCGGGCAGAAGCCTCTCTCAGTGCCAGGTAGGCCCTTGTTCCTTAGGGGCAGGCTGGCAGGAAGATTTCCACGAATATCAAGATGCTGCCCAGGGACAAGCTGCCACCTGTGCCAACTCGGGCTGCTTTGAGAGTGCCCATGGAGCTCTGCAAACTGAGACCATGAACCTGGGGTGCTGAGTTTTGTTTCCCATGGCAGAAGCATTTGCAGTGCCAGGTAGGCCCTTGGTCTTTAAGGGCAGGCAGCCTGCTGGATTTCCATGAATATCAAGATGCTGCCAAAGGACAAGCTGCCACCTGTGCCAACTCGCGCTGCTTTGAGAGTGCCCTTGGAGCTCTGCAAACTGAGACCAGGAACGTGCGTTGGTGAGTTTTGTTTCCCCGGGCAGAAGCATTTGTAAGTACCAGGTAGGCCCTCGGAATTTCAGGGCCGACTGCCTGCTGGATTTCCACGAATATCAAGTTGCTGCCCAGGGACAAGCTGCCACCTGTGCCAACTCGGGCTGCTTTGATGGTGCCCATGGAGCTCTGCAAACTGAGACCAGAAACGTGGGGTGCTGGGTTTTGTTTCCCCTGGCAGAAGCCTTTGTCAGTACCAGGTCGGCCCTTGGCCCTTGGGGGCCGGCTGCCTGCAGGATTTCCACAAATATCAAGATGCCGCCCAGGGACAAGCTGCCACCTGTGCCAACTTGGGCTTCTTTGAGAGTGCCCATGGAGCTCTGCAAACTGAGATGTGGAACATGGGCTGGTGGGTTTTCTTTCCCCGGGCAGAAGCCTTTGTCAGTACCAGGAGGGCCCTTGTTCATCAGGGGCAGGCTGGCGGCTCAATTTCCACGAATATCAAGATGCTGCCCAGGGACCAGCTGCCATTTGGGCCAACTCGCGCTGCTATGAGGGTGCCCACGGAGCTCTGCAAACTGAGACCAGGAACGTAGGACTGTGGGTTTTGTTTTCCCGGGCAGAAGCCTCTCTCAGTACCAGGTATGCCCTTGTTCCTTAGGTGCAGGCTGGCAGCAAGCTTTCCACGAATATCAAGATGCTGCCCAGGGATATTCTGCCACCTGTGCCAACTCGGGCTGCTTTGAGAGTGCCCACGGAGCTCTGCAAACTGAGACCATGAACCTGGGGTGCTGAGTTTTGTTTCTCCGGGCAGAAGCATTTGCAGTGCCAGGTAGGCCCTCGGTCCTTAAGGGCAGGCAGCCTGCTGGATTTCCACGAATATCAAGATGCTGCCCAGGGACAAGCTGCCACCTGTGCCAACTCACGCTGCTTTGAGAGTGCCCATGGTGCTCTGCAAACTGAGACCAGAAACGTGGGGTGCTGGGTTTTGTTTTCCAGGGCAGAAGCCTTTGTCAGTACCAAGTAGGCCCTTGTTCCTTAGGGACAGCCTGGCAGCAAGATTTCCCCGAATATCAAGATGCTGCCCAGGGATATTCTGCCATCTGTGCCAACTCGGGCTGCTTTGAGTGTGCCCACGGAGTTCTTCAAACTGAGACCAGGAACGTGGGTTTGTGGGTTTTCTTTTCCCGGGCAGAAACATTTACAGGACCAGGTAGGCCCTCGGTCCTTTGGGGGAGGCTGGCACGAGGATTTCCACGAAAATCAAGTTTCCGCCCAGGGACAAGCTGCCACCTGTGCCAACTCGGGCTGCTTTGAGAGTGCCCATGGTGCTCTGCAAACTGAGACCAGGAAAGTGGTGTTCTGAGTTTTGTTTTCCCGGGCAGAAGCCTTTGTCAGTACCAGGTAGGCCGTTGGCCCTTTGGGGCCAGCTGCCTGCTGGATTTCCACGAATATCAAGATGCCGCCCAGGGACAAGCTGCCACTTGTGCCAACTCGGGCTGCTTTGAGAGTGCCCACAGAGCTCTTCAAACTGAGAGAAAGTATGTGGGGTTATGGGTTTTGTTTTCCAGGGCAGAAGCCTTTGTCAGTACCAGGTCGGCCCTTGGCCCTTGGGGGCCGGCTGCCTGCTGGATTTCCACGCATATCAAGATGCCACCCAGGGACAAGCTGCCACCTGTGCCAACTCGGGCTGCTTTGAGAGTGCCCATGGAGCTCTGCAAAGTGAGACCAGGAACTTGCCTTGGTGAGTTTTGTTTCCCTGGGCAGAAGCATTTGCAGTACCAGGTAGGCTCTCGTAATTCAGGGCCGGCTGCCTCCTGGATTTCCACGAATATCAAGATGCTGCCCAGGGACCAGCTTCCATTTGTGCCAACTCGCGCTGCTTTGAGGGTGCCCACGGAGCTCTGCAAACTGAGACCAGGAACGTAGGGTTGTGGGTTTTGTTTTCCCGGGCAGAAGCCTCTCTCAGTACCAGGTAGGCCCTTGGTCCTTAGGGGCAGGCTGGCAGCAAGATTTCCACGAATATCAAGATGCTGCCCAGGGACAAGCTGCCACCTGTGCCAACTCGGGCTGCTTTGAGAGTTCCCATGGAGCTCTGCAAACTGGGACCATTAACGTGAGGTGCTGAGTTTTGTTTGCCAGGGCAGAAACATTTTCATTGCCAGGTAGGCCCTTGGTCTTTAAGGGCTGGCAGCCTGCTGGATTTCCACGAATATCAAGATGCTGCCCAGGGACAAGCTGCCACCTGTGCCAACTCGGGCTGCTTTGAGGGTGCCCACGGAGCTCTGCAAACTGAGACCAGAAACGTGGGGTGCTGGGTTTTGTTTCCCCGGGCAGAAGCCTTTGTCAGTACCAGGTCGGCCCTTGGCCCTTGGGGGCCGGCTGCCTGCAGGATTTCCACGAATATCAAGATGCTGCCCAGGGACAAGCTGCCACCTGTGCCAACTTGGGCTGCTTTGAGAGTGCCCACGGTGCTCTGCAAACTGAGATGTGGAACGTGGAGTTATGGCTTTTGTTTTCCCGGGCAGAAGCCTTTGTCAGTACCAGGAGGGCCCTTGTTCCTCAGGGGCAGGCTGCCCGCTGGATTTCCACGAATATCAAGATGCTGCCCAGGGACAAGCTGCCACTTGTGCCAACTCGCGCTGCTTTGAGGGTGCCCACGGAGCTCTGCAAACTGAGACCATGAACCTGTGTTGCTGAGTTTTGTTTCTCCGGGCAGAAGCATTTGAAGTGCCAGGTAGGCCCTCGGTCCTTAAGGGCAGGCAGCCTGCTGGATTTCCACGAATATCAAGATGCTGCCCAGGGACAAGCTGCCACCTGTGCCAACTCATGCTGCTTTGAGGGTGCCCATGGTGCTCTGCAAACTGAGACCAGAAACGTGGTGTTCTGAGTTTTGTTTTCCCGGGCAGAAGCCTTTGTCAGTACCAGGTAGGCCGTTGGCCCTTTGGGGCCAGCTGCCTGCAGGATTTCCACGAATATCAAGATGCCGCCCAGGGACAAGCTGCCACCTGTGCCAACTTGGGCTTCTTTGAGAGTGCCCATGGAGCTCTGCAAACTGAGATGTGGAACATGGGCTGGTGGGTTTTCTTTCCCCGGGCAGAAGCCTTTGTCAGTACCAGGAGAGTCCTTGTTCCTCAGGGGCAGGCTGCCGGCTGGATTTCCACGAATATCAAGATGCTGCCCAGGGACCAGCTGCCATTTGGGCCAACTCGCGCTGCTATGAGGGTGCCCACGGAGCTCTGCAAACTGAGACCAGGAACGTAGGACTGTGGGTTTTGTTTTCCCGGGCAGAAGCCTCTCTCAGTACCAGGTATGCCCTTGTTCCTTAGGTGCAGGCTGGCAGCAAGCTTTCCACGAATATCAAGATGCTGCCCAGGGATATTCTGCCACCTGTGCCAACTCGGGCTGCTTTGAGAGTGCGACGGAGCTCTGCAAACTGAGACCATGAACCTGGGGTGCTGAGTTTTGTTTCTCCGGGCAGAAGCATTTGCAGTGCCAGGTAGGCCCTCGGTCCTTAAGGGCAGGCAGCCTGCTGGATTTCCACGAATATCAAGATGCTGCCCAGGGACAAGCTGCCACCTGTGCCAACTCACGCTGCTTTGAGAGTGCCCATGGTGCTCTGCAAACTGAGACCAGAAACGTGGGGTGCTGGGTTTTGTTTTCCAGGGCAGAAGCCTTTGTCAGTACCAAGTAGGCCCTTGTTCCTTAGGGACAGCCTGGCAGCAAGATTTCCCCGAATATCAAGATGCTGCCCAGGGATATTCTGCCACCTGTGCCAACTCGGGCTGCTTTGAGTGTGCCCACGGAGTTCTTCAAACTGAGACCAGGAACGTGGGTTTGTGGGTTTTCTTTTCCCGGGCAGAAACATTTACAGGACCAGGTAGGCCCTCGGCCCTTTGGGGGAGGCTGGCACGAGGATTTCCACGAAAATCAAGTTTCCGCCCAGGGACAAGCTGCCACCTGTGCCAACTCGGGCTGCTTTGAGAGTGCCCATGGTGCTCTGCAAACTGAGACCAGGAAAGTGGTGTTCTGAGTTTTGTTTTCCCGGGCAGAAGCCTTTGTCAGTACCAGGTAGGCCGTTGGCCCTTTGGGGCCAGCTGCCTGCTGGATTTCCACGAATATCAAGATGCCGCCCAGGGACAAGCTGCCACCTGTGCCAACTCGGGCTGCTTTGAGAGTGCCCACAGAGCTCTTCAAACTGAGAGAAAGTATGTGGGGTTATGGGTTTTGTTTTCCAGGGCAGAAGCCTTTGTCAGTACCAGGTCGGCCCTTGGCCCTTGGGGGCCGGCTGCCTGCTGGATTTCCACGCATATCAAGATGCCACCCAGGGACAAGCTGCCACCTGTGCCAACTCGGGCTGCTTTGAGAGTGCCCATGGAGCTCTGCAAAGTGAGACCAGGAACTTGCCTTGGTGAGTTTTGTTTCCCTGGGCAGAAGCATTTGCAGTACCAGGTAGGCTCTCATAATTCAGGGCCGGCTGCCTCCTGGATTTCCACGAATATCAAGATGCTGCCCAGGGACCAGCTTCCATTTGTGCCAACTCGCGCTGCTTTGAGGGTGCCCACGGAGCTCTGCAAACTGAGACCAGGAACGTAGGGTTGTGGGTTTTGTTTTCCCGGGCAGAAGCCTCTCTCAGTACCAGGTAGGCCCTTGGTCCTTAGGGGCAGGCTGGCAGCAAGATTTCCACGAATATCAAGATGCTGCCCAGGGACAAGCTGCCACCTGTGCCAACTCGGGCTGCTTTGAGAGTTCCCATGGAGCTCTGCAAACTGGGACCATTAACGTGAGGTGCTGAGTTTTGTTTCTCCGGGCAGAAACATTTGCAGTGCCAGGTAGGCCCTTGGTCTTTAAGGGCAGGCAGACTGCTGGATTTCCATGAATATCAAGATGCTGCCAAAGGACAAGCTGCCACCTGTGCCAACTCGGGCTGCTTTGAGAGTGCCCACGGAGTTCTGCAAACTGAGACCAGGAACGTGGGGTGCTGGGTTTTGTTTCCCCTGGCAGAAGCCTTTGTCAGTACCAGGTCGGCCCTTGGCCCTTGGGGGCCGGCTGCCTGCAGGATTTCCACAAATATCAAGATGCCGCCCAGGGACAAGCTGCCACCTGTGCCAACTCGGGCTGCTTTGAGAGTGCCCACGGTGCTCTGCAAACTGAGATGTGGAACGTGGGGTTATGGCTTTTGTTTTCCCGGGCAGAAGCCTTTGTCAGTACCAGGTATGCCCTTGTTCCTCAGGGGCAGGCTGCCCGCTGGATTTCCACGAATATCAAGATGCTGCCCAGGGACCAGCTGCCACTTGGGCCAACTCGCGCTGCTTTGAGGGTGCCCACGGAGCTCTGCAAACTGAGACCATGAACCTGTGTTGCTGAGTTTTGTTTCTCCGGGCAGAAGCATTTGAAGTGCCAGGTAGGCCCTCGGTCCTTAAGGGCAGGCAGCCTGCTGGATTTCCACGAATATCAAGATGCTGCCCAGGGACAAGCTGCCACCTGTGCCAACTCGCGCTGCTTTGAGAGTGCCCATGGTGCTCTGCAAACTGAGACCAGGAACGTGGTGTTCTGAGTTTTGTTTTCCCGGGCAGAAGCCTTTGTCAGTACCAGGTAGGCCGTTGGCCCTTTGGGGCCAGCTGCCTGCAGGATTTCCACGAATATCAAGATGCCGCCCAGGGACAAGCTGGCACCTGTGCCAACTCGGGCTGCTTTGAGAGTGCCCACAGAGCTCTTCAAACTGAGAGAAAGTATGTGGGGTTATGGGTTTTGTTTTCCAGGGCAGAAGCCTTTGTCAGTACCAAGTAGGCCCTCAGCCCTTAGAGGCAGTCTGCCTGCTGGATTTCCACGCATATCAAGATGCCACCCAGGGACAAGCTGCCACCTGTGCCAACTCGGGCTGCTTTGAGAGTGCCCATGGAGCTCTGCAAAGTGAGACCAGGAACGTGGGGTGCTGAGTTTTGTTTCCCCGGGCAGAAGCATTTGCAGTACCAGGTAGGCTCTCGTAATTCAGGGCCGGCTGCCTCCTGGATTTCCATGAATATCAAGATGCTGCCCAGGGACAAGCTTCCATTTGTGCCAACTCGCGCTGCTTTGAGGGTGCCCACGGAGCTCTGCAAACTGAGACCAGGAACGTAGGGTTGTGGGTTTTGTTTTCCCGGGCAGAAGCCTCTCTCAGTACCAGGTAGGCCCTTGGTCCTTAGGGGCAGGCTGGCAGCAAGATTTCCACGAATATCAAGATGCTGCCCAGGGACAAGCTGCCACCTGTGCCAACTTGGGCTTCTTTGAGAGTGCCCATGGAGCTCTGCAAACTGAGATGTGGAACATGGGCTGGTGGCTTTTCTTTCCCCGGGCAGAAGCCTTTGTCAGTACCAGGAGAGTCCTTGTTCCTCAGGGGCAGGCTGCCGGCTGGATTTCCACGAATATCAAGATGCTGCCCAGGGACCAGCTGCCACTTGGGCCAACTCGTGCTGCTATGAGGGTGCCCACGGAGCTCTGCAAACTGAGACCAGGAACGTAGGACTGTGGGTTTTGTTTTCCCGGGCAGAAGCCTCTCTCAGTACCAGGTATGCCCTTGTTCCTTAGGTGCAAGGTGGCAGCAAGCTTTCCACGAATATCAAGATGCGGCCCAGGGATATTCTGCCACCTGTGCCAACTCGGGCTGCTTTGAGAGTGCCCACGGAGCTCTGCAAACTGAGACCATGAACCTGGGGTGCTGAGTTTTGTTTCTCCGGGCAGAAGCATTTGCAGTTCCAGGTAGGCCCTCGGTCCTTAAGGGCAGGCAGCCTGCTGTATTTCCACGAATATCAAGATGCTGCCCAGGGACAAGCTGCCACCTGTGCCAACTCATGCTGCTTTGAGAGTGCCCATGGTGCTCTGCAAACTGAGACCAGAAACGTGGGGTGCTGGGTTTTGTTTTCCAGGGCAGAAGCCTTTGTCAGTACCAAGTAGGCCCTTGTTCCTTAGGGACAGCCTGGCAGCAAGATTTCCCCGAATATCAAAATGCTGCCCAGGGATATTCTGCCACCTGTGCCAACTCGGGCTGCTTTGAGTGTGCCCACGGAGTTCTTCAAACTGAGACCAGGAACGTGGGTTTGTGGGTTTTCTTTTCCCGGGCAGAAACATTTACAGGACCAGGTAGGCCCTCGGCCCTTTGGGGGAGGCTGGCACGAGGATTTCCACGAAAATCAAGTTTCCGCCCAGGGACAAGCTGCCACCTGTGCCAACTCGGGCTGCTTTGAGAGTGCCCATGGTGCTCTGCAAACTGAGACCAGGGAAGTGGTGTTCTGAGTTTTGTTTTCCGGGCAGAAGCCTTTGTCAGTACCAGGTAGGCCCTTGGCCCTTGGGGGCCAGCTGCCTGCAGGATTTCCACGAATATCAAGATGCCGCCCAGGGACAAGCTGCCACCTGTGCCAACTCGGGCTGCTTTGAGAGTGCCCACAGAGCTCTTCAAACTGAGAGAAAGTATGTGGGGTTATGGGTTTTGTTTTCCTGGGCAGAAGCCTTTGTCAGTACCAAGTAGGCCCTCAGCCCTTAGAGGCAGTCTGCCTGCTGGATTTCCACGCATATCAAGATGCCACCCAGGGACAAGCTGCCACCTGTGCCAACTCGGGCTGCTTTGAGAGTGCCCATGGAGCTCTGCAAAGTGAGACCAGGAACTTGCCTTGGTGAGTTTTGTTTCCCTGGGCAGAAGCATTTGCAGTACCAGGTAGGCTCTCGTAATTCAGGGCCGGCTGCCTCCTGGATTTCCACGAATATCAAGATGCTGCCCAGGGACCAGCTTCCATTTGTGCCAACTCGGGCTGCTTTGAGGGTGCCCACGGAGCTCTGCAAACTGAGACCAGGAACGTAGGGTTGTGGGTTTTGTTTTCCCGGGCAGAAGCCTCTCTCAGTACCAGGTAGGCCCTTGTTCCTTAGGGGCAGGCTGGCAGGAAGATTTCCACGAATATCAAGATGCTGCCCAGGGACAAGCTGCCACCTGTGCCAACTCGGGCTGCTTTGAGAGTTCCCATGGAGCTCTGCAAACTGGGACCATTAACGTGAGGTGCTGAGTTTTGTTTGCCAGGGCAGAAACATTTTCATTGCCAGGTAGGCCCTTGGTCTTTAAGGGCTGGCAGCCTGCTGGATTTCCATGAATCTGAACATGCCGCCCAGGGACAAGCTGCCACCTGTGCCAACTCGGGCTGCTTTGAGGGTGCCCACGGAGCTCTGCAAACTGAGACCAGAAACGTGGGGTGCTGGGTTTTGTTTCCCCGGGCAGAAGCCTTTGTCAGTACCAGGTCGGCCCTTGGCCCTTGGGGGCCGGCTGCCTGCAGGATTTCCACGAATATCAAGATGCTGCCCAGGGACAAGCTGCCACCTGTGCCAACTTGGGCTGCTTTGAGAGTGCCCACGGTGCTCTGCAAACTGAGATGTGGAACGTGGAGTTATGGCTTTTGTTTTCCCGGGCAGAAGCCTTTGTCAGTACCAGGAGGGCCCTTGTTCCTCAGGGGCAGGCTGCCCGCTGGATTTCCACGAATATCAAGATGCTGCCCAGGGACAAGCTGCCACTTGTGCCAACTCGTGCTGCTTTGAGGGTGCCCACGGAGCTCTGCAAACTGAGACCATGAACCTGTGTTGCTGAGTTTTGTTTCTCCGGGCAGAAGCATTTGAAGTGCCAGGTAGGCCCTCGGTCCTTAAGGGCAGGCAGCCTGCTGGATTTCCACGAATATCAAGATGCTGCCCAGGGACAAGCTGCCACCTGTGCCAACTCATGCTGCTTTGAGGGTGCCCATGGTGCTCTGCAAACTGAGACCAGAAACGTGGTGTTCTGAGTTTTGTTTTCCCGGGCAGAAGCCTTTGTCAGTACCAGGTAGGCCGTTGGCCCTTTGGGGCCAGCTGCCTGCAGGATTTCCACGAATATCAAGATGCCGCCCAGGGACAAGCTGCCACCTGTGCCAACTTGGGCTTCTTTGAGAGTGCCCATGGAGCTCTGCAAACTGAGATGTGGAACATGGGCTGGTGGGTTTTCTTTCCCCGGGCAGAAGCCTTTGTCAGTACCAGGAGAGTCCTTGTTCCTCAGGGGCAGGCTGCCGGCTGGATTTCCACGAATATCAAGATGCTGCCCAGGGACCAGCTGCCATTTGGGCCAACTCGCGCTGCTATGAGGGTGCCCACGGAGCTCTGCAAACTGAGACCAGGAACGTAGGACTGTGGGTTTTGTTTTCCCGGGCAGAAGCCTCTCTCAGTACCAGGTATGCCCTTGTTCCTTAGGTGCAGGCTGGCAGCAAGCTTTCCACGAATATCAAGATGCTGCCCAGGGATATTCTGCCACCTGTGCCAACTCGGGCTGCTTTGAGAGTGCGACGGAGCTCTGCAAACTGAGACCATGAACCTGGGGTGCTGAGTTTTGTTTCTCCGGGCAGAAGCATTTGCAGTGCCAGGTAGGCCCTCGGTCCTTAAGGGCAGGCAGCCTGCTGGATTTCCACGAATATCAAGATGCTGCCCAGGGACAAGCTGCCACCTGTGCCAACTCACGCTGCTTTGAGAGTGCCCATGGTGCTCTGCAAACTGAGACCAGAAACGTGGGGTGCTGGGTTTTGTTTTCCAGGGCAGAAGCCTTTGTCAGTACCAAGTAGGCCCTTGTTCCTTAGGGACAGCCTGGCAGCAAGATTTCCCCGAATATCAAGATGCTGCCCAGGGATATTCTGCCACCTGTGCCAACTCGGGCTGCTTTGAGTGTGCCCACGGAGTTCTTCAAACTGAGACCAGGAACGTGGGTTTGTGGGTTTTCTTTTCCCGGGCAGAAACATTTACAGGACCAGGTAGGCCCTCGGCCCTTTGGGGGAGGCTGGCACGAGGATTTCCACGAAAATCAAGTTTCCGCCCAGGGACAAGCTGCCACCTGTGCCAACTCGGGCTGCTTTGAGAGTGCCCATGGTGCTCTGCAAACTGAGACCAGGAAAGTGGTGTTCTGAGTTTTGTTTTCCCGGGCAGAAGCCTTTGTCAGTACCAGGTAGGCCGTTGGCCCTTTGGGGCCAGCTGCCTGCTGGATTTCCACGAATATCAAGATGCCGCCCAGGGACAAGCTGCCACCTGTGCCAACTCGGGCTGCTTTGAGAGTGCCCACAGAGCTCTTCAAACTGAGAGAAAGTATGTGGGGTTATGGGTTTTGTTTTCCAGGGCAGAAGCCTTTGTCAGTACCAGGTCGGCCCTTGGCCCTTGGGGGCCGGCTGCCTGCTGGATTTCCACGCATATCAAGATGCCACCCAGGGACAAGCTGCCACCTGTGCCAACTCGGGCTGCTTTGAGAGTGCCCATGGAGCTCTGCAAAGTGAGACCAGGAACTTGCCTTGGTGAGTTTTGTTTCCCTGGGCAGAAGCATTTGCAGTACCAGGTAGGCTCTCGTAATTCAGGGCCGGCTGCCTCCTGGATTTCCACGAATATCAAGATGCTGCCCAGGGACCAGCTTCCATTTGTGCCAACTCGCGCTGCTTTGAGGGTGCCCACGGAGCTCTGCAAACTGAGACCAGGAACGTAGGGTTGTGGGTTTTGTTTTCCCGGGCAGAAGCCTCTCTCAGTACCAGGTAGGCCCTTGGTCCTTAGGGGCAGGCTGGCAGCAAGATTTCCACGAATATCAAGATGCTGCCCAGGGACAAGCTGCCACCTGTGCCAACTCGGGCTGCTTTGAGAGTTCCCATGGAGCTCTGCAAACTGGGACCATTAACGTGAGGTGCTGAGTTTTGTTTGCCAGGGCAGAAACATTTGCAGTGCCAGGTAGGCCCTTGGTCTTTAAGGGCAGGCAGACTGCTGGATTTCCATGAATATCAAGATGCTGCCAAAGGACAAGCTGCCACCTGTGCCAACTCGGGCTGCTTTGAGAGTGCCCACGGAGCTCTGCAAACTGAGACCAGGAACGTGGGGTGCTGGGTTTTGTTTCCCCTGGCAGAAGCCTTTGTCAGTACCAGGTCGGCCCTTGGCCCTTGGGGGCCGGCTGCCTGCAGGATTTCCACAAATATCAAGATGCCGCCCAGGGACAAGCTGCCACCTGTGCCAACTCGGGCTGCTTTGAGAGTGCCCACGGTGCTCTGCAAACTGAGATGTGGAACGTGGGGTTATGGCTTTTGTTTTCCCGGGCAGAAGCCTTTGTCAGTACCAGGAGGGCCCTTGTTCCTCAGGGGCAGGCTGCCCGCTGGATTTCCACGAATATCAAGATGCTGCCCAGGGACCAGCTGCCACTTGGGCCAACTCGCGCTGCTTTGAGGGTGCCCACGGAGCTCTGCAAACTGAGACCATGAACCTGTGTTGCTGAGTTTTGTTTCTCCGGGCAGAAGCATTTGAAGTGCCAGGTAGGCCCTCGGTCCTTAAGGGCAGGCAGCCTGCTGGATTTCCACGAATATCAAGATGCTGCCCAGGGACAAGCTGCCACCTGTGCCAACTCGCGCTGCTTTGAGAGTGCCCATGGTGCTCTGCAAACTGAGACCAGGAACGTGGTGTTCTGAGTTTTGTTTTCCCGGGCAGAAGCCTTTGTCAGTACCAGGTAGGCCGTTGGCCCTTTGGGGCCAGCTGCCTGCAGGATTTCCACGAATATCAAGATGCCGCCCAGGGACAAGCTGGCACCTGTGCCAACTCGGGCTGCTTTGAGAGTGCCCACAGAGCTCTTCAAACTGAGAGAAAGTATGTGGGGTTATGGGTTTTGTTTTCCAGGGCAGAAGCCTTTGTCAGTACCAAGTAGGCCCTCAGCCCTTAGAGGCAGTCTGCCTGCTGGATTTCCACGCATATCAAGATGCCACCCAGGGACAAGCTGCCACCTGTGCCAACTCGGGCTGCTTTGAGAGTGCCCATGGAGCTCTGCAAAGTGAGACCAGGAACGTGGGGTGCTGAGTTTTGTTTCCCCGGGCAGAAGCATTTGCAGTACCAGGTAGGCTCTCGTAATTCAGGGCCGGCTGCCTCCTGGATTTCCACGAATATCAAGATGCTGCCCAGGGACAAGCTTCCATTTGTGCCAACTCGCGCTGCTTTGAGGGTGCCCACGGAGCTCTGCAAACTGAGACCAGGAACGTAGGGTTGTGGGTTTTGTTTTCCCGGGCAGAAGCCTCTCTCAGTACCAGGTAGGCCCTTGGTCCTTAGGGGCAGGCTGGCAGCAAGATTTCCACGAATATCAAGATGCTGCCCAGGGACAAGCTGCCACCTGTGCCAACTTGGGCTTCTTTGAGAGTGCCCATGGAGCTCTGCAAACTGAGATGTGGAACATGGGCTGGTGGCTTTTCTTTCCCCGGGCAGAAGCCTTTGTCAGTACCAGGAGAGTCCTTGTTCCTCAGGGGCAGGCTGCCGGCTGGATTTCCACGAATATCAAGATGCTGCCCAGGGACCAGCTGCCACTTGGGCCAACTCGTGCTGCTATGAGGGTGCCCACGGAGCTCTGCAAACTGAGACCAGGAACGTAGGACTGTGGGTTTTGTTTTCCCGGGCAGAAGCCTCTCTCAGTACCAGGTATGCCCTTGTTCCTTAGGTGCAGGCTGGCAGCAAGCTTTCCACGAATATCAAGATGCGGCCCAGGGATATTCTGCCACCTGTGCCAACTCGGGCTGCTTTGAGAGTGCCCACGGAGCTCTGCAAACTGAGACCATGAACCTGGGGTGCTGAGTTTTGTTTCTCCGGGCAGAAGCATTTGCAGTTCCAGGTAGGCCCTCGGTCCTTAAGGGCAGGCAGCCTGCTGTATTTCCACGAATATCAAGATGCTGCCCAGGGACAAGCTGCCACCTGTGCCAACTCATGCTGCTTTGAGAGTGCCCATGGTGCTCTGCAAACTGAGACCAGAAACGTGGGGTGCTGGGTTTTGTTTTCCAGGGCAGAAGCCTTTGTCAGTACCAAGTAGGCCCTTGTTCCTTAGGGACAGCCTGGCAGCAAGATTTCCCCGAATATCAAAATGCTGCCCAGGGATATTCTGCCACCTGTGCCAACTCGGGCTGCTTTGAGTGTGCCCACGGAGTTCTTCAAACTGAGACCAGGAACGTGGGTTTGTGGGTTTTCTTTTCCCGGGCAGAAACATTTACAGGACCAGGTAGGCCCTCGGCCCTTTGGGGGAGGCTGGCACGAGGATTTCCACGAAAATCAAGTTTCCGCCCAGGGACAAGCTGCCACCTGTGCCAACTCGGGCTGCTTTGAGAGTGCCCATGGTGCTCTGCAAACTGAGACCAGGGAAGTGGTGTTCTGAGTTTTGTTTTCCGGGCAGAAGCCTTTGTCAGTACCAGGTAGGCCCTTGGCCCTTGGGGGCCAGCTGCCTGCAGGATTTCCACGAATATCAAGATGCCGCCCAGGGACAAGCTGCCACCTGTGCCAACTCGGGCTGCTTTGAGAGTGCCCACAGAGCTCTTCAAACTGAGAGAAAGTATGTGGGGTTATGGGTTTTGTTTTCCTGGGCAGAAGCCTTTGTCAGTACCAAGTAGGCCCTCAGCCCTTAGAGGCAGTCTGCCTGCTGGATTTCCACGCATATCAAGATGCCACCCAGGGACAAGCTGCCACCTGTGCCAACTCGGGCTGCTTTGAGAGTGCCCATGGAGCTCTGCAAAGTGAGACCAGGAACTTGCCTTGGTGAGTTTTGTTTCCCTGGGCAGAAGCATTTGCAGTACCAGGTAGGCTCTCGTAATTCAGGGCCGGCTGCCTCCTGGATTTCCACGAATATCAAGATGCTGCCCAGGGACCAGCTTCCATTTGTGCCAACTCGCGCTGCTTTGAGGGTGCCCACGGAGCTCTGCAAACTGAGACCAGGAACGTAGGGTTGTGGGTTTTGTTTTCCCGGGCAGAAGCCTCTCTCAGTACCAGGTAGGCCCTTGTTCCTTAGGGGCAGGCTGGCAGCAAGATTTCCACGAATATCAAGATGCTGCCCAGGGACAAGCTGCCACCTGTGCCAACTCGCGCTGCTTTGAGAGTTCCCATGGAGCTCTTCAAACTGGGACCATTAACGTGAGGTGCTGAGTTTTGTTTCTCTGGGCAGAAACATTTGCAGTGCCAGGTAGGCCCTTGGACTTTAAGGGCTGGCAGCCTGCAGGATTTCCACGAATATCAAGATGCTGCCCAGGGACAAGCTGCCACCTGTGCCAACTCGGGCTGCTTTGAGGGTGCGCACGGAGCTCTGCAAACTGAGACCAGAAACGTGGGGTGCTGGGTTTTGTTTCCCCTGGCAGAAGCCTCTCTCAGTACCAGGTCGGCCCTTGGCCCTTGGGGGCCGGCTGCCTGCAGGATTTCCACGAATATCTAGATGCCGCCCAGGAAAAAGCTGCCACCTGTGCCAACTCGGGCTGCTTTGAGAGTGCCCATGGAGCTCTGCAAACTGAGATGTGGAACGTGGGGTGGTGGATTTGGTTTCCCTGGGCAGAAGCCTTTGTCAGTACCAGGAGGGCCCTTGTTCCTCAGGGGCAGGCTGCCCGCTGGATTTCCACGAATATCAAGATGCTGCCCAGGGACAAGCTGCCACTTGTGCCAACTCGCGGTGCTTTGAGAGTGCCCACGGAGCTCTGCAAACGGAGACCAGGAACGTAGGATTGTGGGTTTTGTATTCCCGGGCAGAAGCCTCTCTCAGTACCAGGTAGGCCCTTGGCCCTTGGGGGCCGGCTGCCTGCAGGATTTCCACGATTATTAAGATGCTGCCCAGGGACAAGCTGCCACCTGTGCGAACTCGGGCTCCTTTGAGGGTGCCCATGGAGCTCTGCAAACTGAGCCGCAGGGACAAGCTGCCATGTGCCAACTCGGGCTGCTTTGAGAGTGCCCACGGTCAGGAGACAAGCTGCCACCTGTGCCAACTCGGGCTCCTTTGAGGGTGCCCATGGAGCTCTGCAAACTGAGACCATGAACCTGGGGTGTTGAGTTTTGTTTCTCCGGGCAGAAGCATTTGCAGTGCCAGGTAGGCCCTTGGTCTTTAAGGGCAGGCAGCCTGCTGGATTTCCATGTATATCAAGATGCTGCCAAAGGACAAGCTGCCACCTGTGCCAACTCGCGCTGCTTTGAGAGTGCCCATGGTGCTCTGCAAAGTGAGACCAGAAACGTGGTGTTCTGAGTTTTGTTTTCCCGGGCAGAAGCCTTTGTCAGTACCAGGTAGGCCGTTGGCCCTTTGGGGCCAGCTGCCTGCAGGATTTCCACGAATATCAAGATGCCGCCCAGGGACAAGCTGCCACCTGTGCCAACTCGGGCTGCTTTGAGAGTGCCCACAGAGCTCTTCAAACTGAGAGAAAGTATGTGGGGTTATGGGTTTTGTTTTCCAGGGCAGAAGCCTTTGTCAGTACCAAGTAGGCCCTCAGCCCTTAGAGGCAGTCTGCCTGCTGGATTTCCACGCATATCAAGATGCCACCCAGGGACAAGCTGCCACCTGTGCCAACTCGGGCTGCTTTGAGAGTGCCCATGGAGCTCTGCAAAGTGAGACCAGGAACTTGCCTTGGTGAGTTTTGTTTCCCCGGGCAGAAGCATTTGAGTACCAGGTAGGCTCTCGTAATTCAGGGCCGGCTGCCTCCTGGGAATATCAGATGCTGCCCAGGGACATTCCACTTGTGCTAAGTCGCCTGCTTTGAGGTACGGAGCTCTGCAAAGTGAGACCAGGAACTTGCCTTGGTGAGTTTTGTTTCCCCGGGCAGAAGCATTTGCAGTACCAGGTAGGCTCTCGTAATTCAGGGCCGGCTGCCTTCTGGATTTCCACGAATATCAAGATGCTGCCCAGGGACAAGCTTCCACCTGTGCCAACTCGGGCTGCTTTGAGGGTGCCCACGGAGCTCTGCAAACTGAGACCAGGAACGTAGGGTTGTGGGTTTTGTTTTCCCGGGCAGAAGCCTCTCTCAGTACCAGGTAGGCCGTTGGCCCTTTGGGGCCAGCTGCCTGCTGGATTTCCACGAATATCAAGATGCCGCCCAGGGACAAGCTTCCACCTGTGCCAACTCGGGCTGCTTTGAGAGTGCCCACAGAGCTCTTCAAACTGAGACCAAGTATGTAGGGTTATGGGTTTTGTTTTCCAGGGCAGAAGCCTTTGTCAGTACCAGGTAGGCCCTTGTTCCTTAGGGGCAGGCTGGCAGCAAGATTTCCACGAATATCAAGATGCTGCCCAGGGACAAGCTGCCACCTGTGCCAACTCGGGCTGCTTTGAGAGTGCCCATGGAGCTCTGCAAACTGAGATCTGGAACGTGGGGTGGTGGATTTGGTTTCCCTGGGCAGAAGCCTTTGTCAGTACCAGGAGAGTCCTTGTTCCTCAGGGGCAGGCTGCCCGCTGGATTTCCACGAATATCAAGATGCTGCCCAGGGACAAGCTGCCACTTGTGCCAACTCGCGCTGCTTTGAGGGTGCCCACGGAGCTCTGCAAACTGAGACCAGGAACGTAGGATTGTGGGTTTTGTATTCCCGGGCAGAAGCCTCTCTCAGTACCAGGTAGGCCCTTGGCCCTTGGGGGCCAGCTGCCTGCAGGATTTCCACGAATATCAAGATGCCGCCCATTGACAAACTGCCACCTGTGCCAACTCGTGCTGCTTTGAGAGTGCCCATGGAGCTCTGCAAACTGAGATGTGGAACGTGGGGTGGTGGGTTTTGTTTCCCTGGGCAGAAGCCTTTGTCAGTACCAGGAGGGCCCTTGTTCCTCAGGGGCAGGCTGGCGGCTCAATTTCCACGAATATCAAGATGCTGCCCAGGGACAAGCTGCCACTTGTGCCAACTCGCGCTGCTTTGAGGGTGCCCACGGAGCTCTGCAAACTGAGACCAGGAACGTAGGGTTGTGGGTTTTGTTTTCCCGGGCAGAAGCCTCTCTCAGTGCCAGGTAGGCCCTTGTTCCTTAGGTGCAGGCTGGCAGCAAGATTTCCACGAATATCAAGATGCTGCCCAGGGACAAGCTGCCACCTGTGCCAACTCGTGCTGCTTTGAGAGTGCCCATGGAGCTCTGCAAACTGAGACCATGAACCTGGGGTGCTGAGTTTTGTTTCCCTGGGCAGAAGCATTTGCAGTGCCAGGTAGGCCCTTGGTCTTTAAGGGCAGGCAGCCTGCTGGATTTCCATGAATATCAAGATGCTGCCAAAGGACAAGCTGCCACCTGTGCCAACTCGCGCTGCTTTGAGAGTGCCCTTGGAGCTCTGCAAAGTGAGACCAGGAACGTGCGTTGGTGAGTTTTGTTTCTCCGGGCAGAAGCATTTGCAGTGCCAGGTAGGCCCTCGGTCCTTAAGGGCAGGCAGCCTGCTGGATTTCCACGAATATCAAGATGCTGCCCAGGGAAAAGCTGCCACCTGTGCCAACTCACGCTGCTTTGAGAGTGCCCATGGTGCTCTGCAAACTGAGACCAGAAACGTGGGGTGCTGGGTTTTGTTTTCCAGGGCAGAAGCCTTTGTCAGTACCAAGTAGGCCCTTGTTCCTTAGGGACAGCCTGGCAGCAAGATTTCCCCGAATATCAAAATGCTGCCCAGGGATATTCTGCCACCTGTGCCAACTCGGGCTGCTTTGAGAGTGCCCACGGAGTTCTTCAAACTGAGACCAGGAACGTGGGTTAGTCGGTTTTGTTTTCCTGGGCAGAAACATTTGCAGGACCAGGTAGGCCCTCGGCCCTTTGGGGGAGGCTGGCACCAGGATTTCCACGAAAATCAAGTTTCCGCCCAGGGACAAGCTGCCACTTTTGCCAACTCACGCTGCTTTGAGAGTGCCCACGGAGCTCTGCAAACTGTGACCAGGACCGTGGGGTGCTGAGTTTTGTTTTCCTGGGCAGAAGTATTTGTCAGTACTAGGTAGGCCCACGGTCTTTCAGGGCCGTCAGCCTGCTGAATTTCCACGAATATCAGGATGCTGCCCACGGAGGAGCTGCCACCTGTGCCAACTCGGGCTGCTTTGAGAGTGCCCATGGTGCTCTGCAAACTGAGACCAGAAACGTGGAGTGCTGGGTTTTGTTTTCCAGGGCAGAAGCCTTTTTCAGTACCAGGAGGGTCCTTGTTCCTTATGGGCAGTCTGCCTGCTGGATTTCCACGAATATCAAGATGCTGCCCAGGGACAAGCTGCCACCTGTGCCAACTCGGGCTGCTTTGAGAGTGCCCATGGAGCTCTGCAAACTGGGACCAGGAAAGTGGTGTTCTGAGTATTGTTTTCCCGGGCAGAAGCCTTTGTCAGTACCAGGTAGGCCCTCGGCCCTTTGGGGCCGGCAGCCTGCTGGATTTCCATGAATCTGAACATGCCGCCCAGGGATAAGCTGCCACATGTGCCAACTCGCGCTGCTTTGAGAGAGCCCATGGAGCTCTGCAAACTGAGACCAGGAACGTGGGGTGGTGAGTTTTGTTTTCCCGGTCAGAAGCCTTTGTCAGTGTCAGGTCGGCCCTTGTTCCACAGGGGCAGGCTGCCGGCTGGATTTCCACGAATATCAAGATGCCGCCCAGGGACAAGCTGCCACCTGTGCCAACTCGGGCTGCTTTGAGAGTGCCCATGGAGCTCTGCAAACTGAGACCGGGAACGTGGGGTGGTGGGTTTTGTTTCCCCGGGCAGAAGCCTTTGTCAGTACCAGGTCAGGCCTTGGCCCTTGGGGGCCGGCTGCCTGCAGGATTTCCACAAATATCAAGATGCCGCCCAGGGACAAGCTGCCACCTGTGCCAACTCGGGCTGCTTTGAGAGTGCCCACGGAGCTCTGCAAACTGAGACCAGAAACGTGGGGTGCTGGGTTTTGTTTTCCCGGGCAGAAGCCTTTGTCAGTACCAGGTCGGCCCTTGGCCCTTGGGGGCCGGCTGCCTGCAGGATTTCCACAAATATCAAGATGCCGCCCAGGGACAAGCTGCCACCTGTGCCAACTCGGGCTGCTTTGAGAGTGCCCACGGAGCTCTGCAAACTGAGATGTGGAACGTGGGGTGGTGGATTTTGTTTCCCTGGGCAGAAGCCTTTCTCAGTACCAGGAAGGCCCTTGTTCCTCAGGGGCAGGCTGCCGGCTGGCTTTCCACGAATATCAAGATGCTGCCCAGGGACAAGCTGCCACTTGTGCTAACTCGCGCTGCTTTGAGGGTGCCCACGGAGCTCTGCAAACTGAGACCAGGAAGGTAGGTTTGTGGGTTTTGTTTTCCCGGGCAGAAGCCTTTGTCAGTACCAGGTAGGCCCTTGTTCCTTAGGGGCAGGCTGCCTGCAGGATTTCCACGAATATCAAGATGCTGCCCAGGGACAAGCTGCCACCTGTGCCAACTCGTGCTGCTTTGAGAGTGCCCACGGAGCTCTGCAAACTGAGACCAGAAACGTGGGGTGCTGGGTTTTGTTTTCCAGGGCAGAAGCCTTTGTCAGTACCAAGTAGGCCCTTGTTCCTTAGGGACAGCCTGGCAGCAAGATTTCCCCGAATATCAAAATGCTGCCCAGGGATATTCTGCCACCTGTGCCAACTCGGGCTGCTTTGAGAGTGCCCACGGAGTTCTTCAAACTGAGACCAGGAACGTGGGTTAGTCGGTTTTGTTTTCCTGGGCAGAAACATTTGCAGGACCAGGTAGGCCCTCGGCCCTTTGGGGGAGGCTGGCACCAGGATTTCCACGAAAATCAAGTT